>NC_088862.1:10549760-10849760 GCF_963853765.1 Magallana gigas
TTCCGCTAATGTCGAAAGCAACGCTAGAAGTACGTCTAAGAAGCAGAGTTCTTAATCTAGAAACAAAGAAACCCAAGTACAAAAAGATTAAAAAGTACAACTTAACATAATCCGAATGGTTTTAAGCACGACTTAACCAAAAACCCTTAACCAATTCAAGAACGACTTAACAAAAAAAAACAATGTGTTTAAGTACGACTTAACAAATTTGACTTCATTTTAGGTACAAGTTAACTTTACCTTGAACTAACATCTTTTTCCTTAACCCAGAATGCAAAATTAAAATTTACGTAAAAAATCAATTTTGTTTAAAACATAATTCTGTGCAACTTTTCCTCTTCACTGCTTTTCAAAGGGTTGACCTTTCGTACTGTGTGCTCGTTGCGTCATTAATTGTCAGAAACTTATCGATGTTAAGTTTACTTTACTGTACCTCTGTGAATATTTTCTATGTAATATTACTACGAACCAGACAACATTGAAATGGTGAACATTTCAAAGGGCCCCACTTATGTTATTTCAGAGAATTTTGCTTTGACCTTGACTGTTAACTTGAAATTTTTCCAGCTGGCATAGAACTTTTAATTCAATTTCATTCCCCCTAACATACATGCATTTTTGTTCAATCTGACCAAGATTAAGCATATTTGGAAAATAATCTACTGTCTAAAACTAATTTTAAAAAGATCTGCTATGACCTTCACATTGACAGACTTGGTTCAAGGTCACTGCACGCCATTAACCAATAAACTCTGTAAAGGTAAAATATTAGCCAAATAGGGGCTAAAAGGAGAGTATATCTATGCTCTTAAAATATGGATTTTTGTGTGTTCTGATATGACCTTGACTCTTCATCTACAAATATCATTCGAGGTCATTGCATATATTTTGATCAAAGGCATCATGTGGGTGAAGTATGAGGCTGAATGGAGCAAAGGGAGAGAAGATATACTCCGGACAAGGATTTTTAAAAATATAATTCTGCTATGACCTTCACAGTTTCTTTTCACTGAAAATAGGTTCAAGGTCACTACACACCCTTTACTCAAAAGCTCTGCTTATGTGAAGTCTGAGCCAAATAGGGGTTAGTAGAAAGTATATATGCTCTCAAAAAAGGATTTTTGCATGATCCGATATGATCTTCACCCGTTACCTAGAAATTTCATGCAAGGTCACTGCACATCGTTTAACCATCGAGACACTCTGCGAGTATTAGCCAGATTGGACCAAAGGGAAAAAAGATATGCCCCAGACAAGGATTTTATATATATAATTCTGCTATGACCTTAACCTTATACCTAAAAACATGGTTCAAGGTCACTGCGCATCCTTCAACCAAAGGAACCCTGTGGATGAGGTATGAGCCAGACTGGGCCAAGGGGAGAGAAGCTATGCTCCAGTCAAGCAATCTCGGATGGACAGACGGACAAATTGATCACTAGAAGGCGCCCGCATAAACATGCCTTTTTATCTAATTTAAAATAGTATCCATGCTATCTGCCCTTGGTGAATAGTCATCAAAACCATTCATCAGCAGAATTTGATTTCCCTCCTTTATAAGGTGGTATGGGACATCTGTCGATATTAATGTGGATTAAAGTACCATATAATTGAAAAATTTTCACCGGTCTAGAATTTTCAAATTTTACAATATTTAACCAAAAAATAGCTTTTAAAAATATTTGAAAAGGTAAAAATTGTAAAAACCCCAGCGGGATTCGAACTCATGACTTACAGGTTCCTAGTAAACCCTCTAACCCACTGCGTTAAGGAGTTAGGTGACCATTTTTGAAAAGAAACTACATGTACTTATATAATTACACTTTATTTTATTGTTTATTTCGATAAACAATTAAAACGTCACAACATGGAAGTGTCCCATATCACCTTAAACTTGGAACACCTCTGACCTAATAAGATCGCCGCATTAAATACAAAGTTTGATTTAACTCTAATTTGTTTATCATCAAGAAATTCTGCATCGCTGACAAATAAAGTTTTCTTCTGTATAATGAAATACCAATTAACTGACTATTCGGACAATAGCAAGTTTATTGTCCCACTCCACAGCAACTATTTCCCTTGGCTTTGCCTCATTAAATAGTTGCTGTCTTGGGGGACAATAAACTTGCTATTGTCCTCATACCCAGTAAATACTAAATAGGCATATAATATCCCATCCACCTACATTTCATGTTATATAACCTCCCGTTTGTAACCTTCAATTTCACTGTAAAGTCAACACATCTGTCATAGCCGCAAGTTTCACAATTTATTTCTGCTTCTCATGTACTTAAAATTAGGGGCCTTAATATTGCTTACCAATTCCAACAAGAGACATCCCTCTAACTATTGATAATCGTTAAAATTCATTTCATGAATCTACGCAACAATGATAAACCTTCAAGTACAGTCACTCTCAATTTTACAAAAATATTGACGATACTTTATCCGAAACTGTTCCTTGTACCTTTAACTTGGTACACTAACATTTTTATGAAAAGACGGTTTGTCTTAGAATAAGAAAGCTAAAGCAATTCTGAGAAAAAGAATACTACATATTGCCAATTCCATTGAGGTTTAATAAAAATATGGCCATTTAAGTGAACCCACCATTTCCAATTTCTTTTAGTAAACACAGATTTACAGGGTTCTCCATAGTAAAACATCTTTACCTGACCTTTTAGAGGTCAACTGTTGTTCAACCACCTTTAAAAAGAAACCTCATACAATACAACATATGCCTACATGATATAATCATGATAAAAGCTTCACATCACTTAGAAATACCCTTACATGTATACCCCCCCCCCCCAATCTTTTGATTTTCATAAAAAGTCATGGTTTGAAATGTTTTACCTAATTTTATGAAACGTGTGGCAATTTCCTTGAGTCATTTCTCACACATATTTGAAAACAATCATCAATGATTCTAAAATTTGATCTTTATTTGTTTATTGTATGATTTGTTCCATTTTAATTAACAAATAGACAGCTGTCCTGCTTGTGATTTTTTGTTTTCATGAAAAAAGTAAGCTAACAATCATATATAGTGAATATCTAATCTATTCTGATTTCTAGTCTCCTTCTAACCATGCTAAAACAGTAAGTTACAACCTACAAGTTAGACATCTGCCTTAAATTAGAATTAAATTATAACACACCCAGGTAGCTGAAGACAGAGTTGATTTCAATGAAAAATGTTCAAATTTGACATGTTTTTCTACTTTTTTTCTGCATATATACCTTAGAAAGGTAGAAATAGGTTGTTTCTTGTTCATTTCAAAAGTAATTATCATAGCAGATGTTATTTCAAAGTCAAATGTACATTTACATATCCTACATGTAATCTTAATGCAGACAATTAAATAGAGGGGAGGGGGGGGGGGGGATTTTTCAATTATATAAACACATCTAAATATCTTTATGAAATAAAAAATAAAGGAAACATAATTGCATACTTTTATTGAAAAACAAATTTTCACAACAATTATGAATTTCTTTAAACAGCCTTAATTTTGTTTTCATAATTTCTTATCAAACACAAACCACAACATGGCATGATGCTTTCTTCAAGTTCCATTATTGTTCATGCATTATCGGATTTAATTTGAATTACCGGTAAATAGTCTGTAGAACACAAGGAATATGCATGTGGATAGAGGTGACAGGTTAATCTCAGGAGCTGACCCACAAGAATCAACAGGTACCGGTAAAAGCCATGTGGTAACAAGAGGCTGTTTTGAGCTGAAATAAAAAAAAAAAATAATTAGCTGTGTTTACATACATGTACTAGTAATAGCTGTGTTTACATTAACATATGCATAGTATTTCTGTAAAAAATACACTGACCATGCAGTGTAATAAGTATGACATATCCCAATACATGTTGTTATACTTTCATGTTAAATACTGAAATCTGATTGGTTAAGACGCAGTTAATAATATTTACTATTACCCTCAGCGTTAGCAACGCACTTGGCAACGGGTAACATTAAAAAATATTACATGCGCGATAATTATGCGCGTACGGTTCGCTGTAGAATTCACGTTATTCCTATATAAAAGCAGTAAAATTTTCTTAAAAATTTTAAAAAAGACATTCAGTATAACAAAATAAATAGTGCCTGTTTGGGAGGATAACAGTTGAAATTGACACCCCTCGAAAACCATTGTCAACCTCCGCTTCGCGTCGGTTGACAATGGTTTTCTCGGGGTGTCAATTTCAACTGTTACCCTCCCAAACAGGCACTATTTATATAATATAACATTTAGGCAGTACAAGATCAAAAAATTGCATATCAAGTCATAATATAATATTAAAAAATTTTCATAGGTATAAACACTTATCAAATTGAGAGAGAGAGAGAGTTTGAGAGAGAGAGAGAGTTTATTACGGTACCGTACTTGTAGTGCAACAGTCAATATTTCAATTCGTAAATTACAAATGAATATTACCCACCGAACAAAGTCAAAGTACATGTACTGGTATTAGCTTCTGGTATACCATTTTTTATCAATTCTACTGTGTTTTGGTTTTTTTGGCAAATAAATTTAGCGAGGGTTTTTGTTTATTTTCTTATAAATTACATGTTTTAAAAACAATACTATGTGTAATAAGCATAAAACATGTATGAGTAAACTTAATGAAGAATTTTTAATAGATTATTTTTCACAGAATGTGGTACATTACATGTATGTCAATCTTTATAAAACTAGCGTATATTTCGTGCGCCATAAATTGCAAGTTTTTTGTAAATATCATTTACTTGCATGATAGGTATATATGGTCTAACCAAAATTTTCTTCATAAAGCTACAGCTGTATGTACCACATATATGTTTTGTCACAAGTATACATTTTAAAAAAAAATACCCAAATTCCAACAGTTGAAATAAACTCAACTCTTTCTCTGATAAGTTCATTGTGTTTTGTGCGTGCATATCTTATTTGTCTGCTGCAACAGCAGCCAATCAGCGGTAAGCTGAATCCACAAAAAGAAAGTTTGTGTTTTAGGAGCGGGTAAATTGTTTATGCGACACTGTCAAGAAAACCACACCAAATAATAACAAGAAACATAAATATTCACTTAAATGTATTGTGTTGTAAAGTAAAGGTTTTTAACACTTATTGCATCTTGCAAAACATGTGATGACCCTTAATCATCTGTCATATATCTGATATACATGTATATGTAAAAGATGGGAGAACTAACGATAGAACAAACTGGGATTCGAACCTGGCCCTCTGAATCTCTAGTCAAGTGCTCTACCAACTGAGCTACATGTATCTGGCACCGGTATTCAAACCAGTCTGACCGTCACATTCCTCCCCCCTTAAATGATCTTCACCCTCGAAGATCACACCTGGCAGGATCGAGTTAACCTGTTAGTTCCAGGGGTTGGTCACAACACCAATATTGTAACAGGATGGTAGAAATAATGAAGGACCAAACCGGGATTTGAACCTGGGCCCCCTGAATCTCTAGTCAGGTGCTCTACCAACTGAGCTATCTGGCACTGGTATTCAAACCGGTCTGATCGTCACATATATAAAGAATTATTTTAAACAATGTTGTTCAATAAAAAATAACACTCGCAACCTTCAGTTTTTGTCTGTAATTAATCAATATTGGCGTGCGATCAGTTCTCGCCGAGTACCATTTCTCACCAGTGCATTGTTACGTCATTTTATCAACACATAAAATTACATACGAAAATATGATGTAACAGTGCACCAGCGAGAAATGGTCCTCGGCGAGAACTGCTCGCACGCCAGTACTGCCAGTAGTCAGATTAAAAAAAGAGAATAAAAAATTACATTTAAAACATTAACAAAGACAATATAAGTACACATCATAACTGCTAAACAAGAAAAATTATGTGAACTGGTAGAATGGTACGCATAGTTCTAACTTGTACCCTACATGTAGAAGTACATGTACCGGGTACCCGTTGGTCTGCTAAACCTCTCTAATGATACAATGATCGGCATCATAAAGATATTAAAGTCATGTTTTAACTCTGAAGTCTGAAGTATACAATTTTATTTACTTGAAGTTATGTCTACAGGGTATTCATGACTACATTTGGAGTCTTCTGCACAAGAATATATGATATGGTTCTAATTAGACCCTGCTTTGAATTTTGAGTTGAAAATTCACAATCTGTTATTTTTTTAAATAGATAAATTCAGTTACCCTTTCCAGTCCCCCATGAACCTCGAGCGAGTCTAAACATCCATGAAACATGTAAAAATTACACGTTAGTAAACAAACACCCACATCATAACAAAAACATCTAACAGTGTGCACATACTTACATGTACATCTATACTATATACTAAATTTTAACCAGTTAACAAGAAACTTTAAAAGGAGTAAAAGCCTCACCTTCTTCAGTAACATCCACATAAATCACACACTTTAATGTCCATCTTTTCTCCTTTATTACTCGTAGCTTATCAACGGCTGATCGTCGACAGAAGTGTGGCTGTCAGAATTTCCTCGTAAACGATTCACACGAGAAAAATATCCTCCTTAAACAAATATGTAGTATTGTTCCCTGTGCATGTTCATATGTTTCACAGTCAATTGAAAATGCATGTATACACCGAAAGAATACACAACTTCTCTTCTGCATTACGGCTCTCTCTTTTCTACAATGCCGTTCGTTACTGTTTACATTCGGCGCGCGCGCAGGGGTTACATACAGGGGCGCCCCGACAAATAGTTGCACATAGAACGTTTAAATAATGTGTGTTCATTGAATTCATAAATGATATAGATGAAAAAAATGAAATTGAATCACAACAATTTATCTAAGACGCAACACAACGTAATGCAGTAAATGCCTGGGTCTTAAAGTGGCATTTGTTCGCTTGTGTGTCTATGTAGACATATTAACTCGTTCATGTACGATTCTCACATATTTGTTTTATGAAATTTGAAAAGAAATATAGCACAGAACTTGTTTAATTTGATACCAAATGACATTATTTAATATATTAACAATAACTGAATTAATTTTTTTTCATTAAATGATAATGATTTTTGCTATCAGAAAAATACGTGTATGAGCTGCTGACCCCTAATTATAGGGGCCAGCCCTTTTTTCTTAATTTAAAATGAAAGCTCTCGTTATTCTAAACAACTTTTGCTCTATATGTATTAACAAAATATTTTTAGTTTAAAGGTTATTATACAAAGAACAACAAAATTTCAGACCCCCCAAAACCTTATACTTTACCGGCAAATAGCTTAAAAACTAAAAAACATTTTGCCAAACTTTTCATGCCAGCAAAACTATAAAATGTTACCAACAATTCTGCTAAATTTCATGCATCTATCATCTGTAGTTCCCGAGATCAACTCTGGACAAAAGACCCCCCAATTTTCAATTAAAGGGCAATAACTCATAACCGAAAGTGAATTTTAAAAATTTGAAAAAAACGTCCCGAGATATTAACATTGTCTACATACCCTGAAAGTTTCATAACAATCAGACAACAAATGTACGAGAAATGGCCTACACAAAATTTGCGGATAAAAAAAAAAAATAATAATAAGAAACAGTAGAATAACAGAAGGGTTTTCCGTTGAAAAACGGAAAACCCTAATAATAGGGAAAAAGAAACCGAACGAAAACAATAAGGTCTTCCGTTGGAAAACGGAAGACCTTAACTAGAATGAATGAAAAGGAGCTGATCCCTCAAATAAGGGACATTAAAGGGATAGATAGTTTTTCACCCAATACTCTTAGATCCCACCTCCTTTTCCGGATACGTTTCGTTGACGCAGATCAAGAACAAGGTCATTCCATATTCTAAAAATCGGACGGAAGACCTCCTCGTTGCTCGCAACGAGATCGTGTCTAGTTATCTACTATTTTTGTTATATATGTCTTAACAAAATATCAACTGATAAAAAGATACAGATAAAAACGTATGAAGAATTTGAATGAAAATTCGTACCCAATTTTCGTGCCTAGGCGAGCTCAAAAAATGGCGCCACTGGCGTAAAACAAAATAATAGTGCACAACTTCAGACTATAGACTACCTATCCTGAAAATTTCATAGTCATATCTCTGATAGTTTCTGAGATCAGCTCTGCACAAAATAGGTCGTAAAAATGTACAAAATGGCCGATAAATCGGTACCGGAAGTGCCGACAGGAAAAATCTCAAAAACGTATGAAGTTTACATCAAGACTCATCTTCTCTGAAAAAATGGTCGAAATCGGTCGAATAGTTTTTGAGAAATCTCGTGCACAAAATTTGTGGAAAAAAATAATAATAATAACTAGACACGATCTCGTTGCGAGCAACGAGGAGGTCTTCCGTCCGATTTTTAGAAGGTGATATGACGTCATCGACTCCAATTTTCGATGACAAAACATGATCCGGAAACAGAAGTTGAGCACTAATGCTTTCCTGTAATGTTTCTTATAAGCTCTCTTAAGTTGCTTTTTTAAATACTTGCATTTCTTCCATTTGAGATAGAAAACATTAAACTTTTTTACCTCTGGCCCCAAAAATCCCTCGCTAGGTAGCGCAAGAGAAAATCATTATATTGTAAGGATATATAAACGTACATGTATTTTGCTTTAATGACCTATTACAAAACATGACTCAGTAAATGACTATATAGATAAGAGACTTTAGGCCCATCTTGATCCCAAATTTAGGGAGACAGTCCCTTTTTCTTAATATCAAATGAAAGGTCGTCTAATTTTAAACACATTTTGTTCAACAAGTGTTTAGAAATTCATTACCGTTCCTGAGATATATGTGAAAGAAAGTTTTTGGGACCGATCCCTTATCTCCTTATTAGGGCCGTTTAACGACATTTTTTAAGGTTGAATATTATTTTGTGCATCATTTTTAGCATCTTTGCTTCTATACTGCATTTCCAAAGATTTTTCCTTTCTGATATATGGGTAATTAATGATCTTTCAAAAATATCTCTCAGTAAAGACTTAAGAGCCCTCTTGTTTGATATCGAATGAAAGATCAAATGATATATAGGTGATCAAATTTTGGACGTTAGACCCCTAGAAACCTAATTACGTAACACATGATAAAATCAAAAGATTCCTTGGATATATAGCAGTTGAGATCGACTCAAAATTTGAAATTTTGTTTCACGTGATTTTGAATGACAACAGTTGTGAATGAAATTGGAGATCATTTTGGAGAGTAAAAAGGTATTGAAAATAATTCATGCACAGGATTGTGCATATGACTATTAAAGTGTCTTACACATGTAAATCTAAATGTAAAAGCTGCTTGGTCCAATTTTCATTAAAACAATTGTACGCTTTCAAACGATGGTCATGCTAAGTATGTGTGCAATTTAATATACGTTGCAGTAGTTTTCCCGGTCAATTAAGCCATATTTCAATGAAAAATAATGTACATGTTGAAACTAGTTGGATCCGGATATTGTGTATTCCGGCATGCTGTCCAATCCGGCAACATTATTCAGCTCCTTGACATTTTCCTAACATTTTTGTTTAAAAAGTGTTGTGCAATCCGGATCCTGTCTATTCTGTACACCGCCGCGATGAAAAAAAACCCAAGTATTCCTTTTAAAGTAATGATCGGCAATAATGATATATTGATAGCTAGAAGCAATCAACATGATCAGTTTGATGTATAATAATTTAAAAAGTACTGTACTTTTACAAAATATAGAATATTTTGAATCTGTACACCATAATTTCATCATTATAAACCGTCAACAAATTTAATTTTGAAATAAATTTGGGGAAAACCGTTCGTAAATTCCTTGTCTAGTTTTATATTTTTAACGTTATTATTAAATGTAAATGTATCTTCTTTTTCTTCTTCAGCATACTGAGTAGGGCTCTTCAAAGAGCATTAACACGTATACAAAGAAAGAGTTAAAATAATTCAATGCGACTGAAAAACATTGAATGTCATCATAACTTGCTACACAGCTAATTGTGCCACATACGTTTCACATATGTTTGAACTTACCACATGTACAACATACGTTAAACATACGTGACACACACGTGAAGTCAAACCGTACGTTACACATATGTTGAGAAACGCATGGTTAACATACGTGTGATAACATACGTTCAACATCACATATGTTTAACATACGTTAGATTTTACATATGTTAAACGTATGTGAACCATATGTTTTACATATGTAGATTTCAACCACATGTTACACATATGTTAATAAACACATGGTTAACATGAGTTCTAAAAACCATACGTAACACGTGCGTTAATAATATATGTTTTAAATATGTGTGAAGGCGTGCATTTGAATATCTTCACATTAAAATTATCTGCATGCGCGGATCTAAAGTGGGGGGGGGGGGCTCGGAGGGGTCCCCCCCCCCCCCGGAAAATGAAAGTTAATGAAATTTACACAGTAAAATTGTGGCAAATATGCCTCGGATCTCCCCCCCCCCCCCGGCAAAAACATAATTATCCTTCGGACCCCCCCCCCCCTCCCCCGGAAAGAATTTTCTGGATCCGCGCATGATCTGCATGTACATGTTTGATGTTGCTTTATCACTCATGTCTCTGAAATGAATGCCTGTGAACATGTGTGAAGAAAAGCCTTGCTACTGTGCATGTTTATTGGTTTAAACTTTATATGTAGTTATGAATAAATGAAGTTGTTTCATTAACAGAAGCCTCTTAATTTAATTCGATAATGAATCCGGAATTAATACGAAATCGGGTTTACTTTTGTCGATGACAAAATATACGTCACATTTTTACGTCACGGAGGCAGCAGATCGAACTGCAGGATGAATTTAGCAGAGCTAGCGCTAGCAGAGGTAATGATTGTCAAGCATTCGTTTTTATTTACTTGCATTTGAAAATTATAACGTACAATTACCGATGGCAAAAGAGTAAACTGTAGCACGGAGCTCAGAGCTGTAACTGTAACTCTCCGGGAAAATTCGGGTTGAATAAATGACGATAAAAATGATATTTCCCCAGAGAGCTACAACTTAGCAGCTATTTGGTTTAGTTAATTTAGAAGTATCAATACTTATTAAAACCTATAAAATATATGTCGATCTTGGATAAGACGCATTTGAAAACTGAAATATTGAAAGTAGAGAAAAACTAGAGCAAAGCCTATGCAAGGTAACGAGTAGGTCTTCCATTGCAACTAAGTGAAATGATTATTGAATTGCCTCTATTAAGTTGTATTCTTATTGCATGGTAATTGAAATTTTTTTTATAAGCATGCATTGGCTGCTTGACATATTTCTGGACGAGGACATCAACTTGCTAACACAGTCAATGACAGATGTCTCTTTGAATTGATAAAATCATAATGTAAGTACACATACCATTGCATTTCACAATTTAAACATTTTTTAAGGGTCATCAACACCACTGGGAAAATTTTTCCATACAAACCCAACCTAATAGATAACTCAAAGGTTTGGATTTCTATGACATACTTCATAAAAAGTAGAAGTCACTGGGTGTTCAGGATCATTAATGATAATCTGTTGCATGACACCTACATTTGTATTTCTTAGAAAGTAAGTGTAAAATTTTGATATATCTATTTGTTTAGTTTCATGTTAAATACTGAAATCTGATTGGTTAAGACGCAGTTAATAATATTTACTATTACCCTCAGCGTTAGCAACGCACTTGGCAACGGGTAAAACATTAAAAAATGTTACAACACGAAAATTGTGCGCGTACGGTTCGCTGTAGAATTCACGTTATTCCTATATAAAAGCAGTAAAGAACTATATATGATAAGGGCCTAAAATGGCCCCCTAAATTGAACATCATCATTTCACTATCATTCTTTGTTTTCTTAGTACAGATATGTATGTGATGTGTTTACAAAATATTCATTTTGGTTCAAGTGCCCACAATTTAGAAATATGACATTGTAAAGACAGCCTTTTCCGCCATTTTTGCATTTTTAGCGTAAAACAGCTTGTTTTCAAGCGGATTTTCTTTCTGAAAACATAGAGCGCATTCTTGAACAAATAAAATATTTCTATCAGAGATGTATCTAGCCAAGACTAATAAGTGACAAAAAATTTTTCCTTGTTCAAGCATGCGCTCTATATTTCCCATTCGTAAATAGATAAGAAAAATGTCAATTTTTGGCTGATTTTGATTGAATTATAGAAATGGCATAACTTCGGACGTCATATACTACCAGTGAGTGCAAATAAATCAAATAAATAGATGAAAAATATATTTTATATCAGCTCTTCTAAAAAATTAGTTAACATTTTATTGTACCCGAAACACTTTAAAAATGGCGAATTATGGGGGCCAAATTTAACTCTTATCATACATAGTTCTTTTCTTAAAAATTTTAAAAAAGACATTCAGTATAACAAAATAAATAGTGCATGTTTGGGAGGATAACAGTTGAAATTGACACCCCTCGAAAACCATTGTCAACCTCCGCTTCGCGTCGGTTGACAATGGTTTTCTCGGGGTGTCAATTTCAACTGTTACCCTCTCAAATAGGCACTATTTATATATTATCTAATGCATGTATTATATTTTGTAGCAAATAGATATAATACTGAAGTTTCAAAGATTTGTTTTGATGTAGCCTGAAGATTTTGTATTGAATGATCCAGGATCCAAAAGTTCTTCGCAGAGTTCAAAGACAGTTGCAATGTGGTTGCTAAATTAGTGACAGATTAAGGTAATTCAATTTAGATAAGGATTGATACAGGCATGTATCCAGTCACCCCCCCCCCCCATTTTTTTTTGTTGCAGCAAAGATTTTCTTAAATTTTCATATAAAAAGTGAATTATCAAGGAGGGCCCCCCCCCCCCCCAATGCACTGGGGACTGTGAAACTATGTGTACGCGGGTAGGTTAAGGCAACCCAGAGTTTAATGACCGTCAAAATTATGATCAATTTAAAAAATGTTTATTTTTATGAAAACAGCGCGGGATATTAATACCAAGTGAAGGAGTTCACCAAGATATTATTTTTCTACTTCGGAATCGACTCAACCTTTGAAGCTGCCGTGCCATGGTATCACGTGACAGTTAAAAATAGATCACTTTTTTACCTTAACAAAAAATCAAAAAGTGTAACACTACCCCGAAGTTCATTTGTATGTTTGCTACAATAATTCGATTGGCAATTAGTTCATGTTTATTAGTATTACTGCTAGAATCCTATTGTACATCGCATAAAAGAAATATTGTAAATATTTATCGGAAACCCTCTCAACTTCTAAAATTTCATTGAAAATACTACGTATTTTTCGTTTAAAACAACAAAGCACACGATTCTAGCAGCACTTTTCAGGTAGTTTAGGTCATATACCGTTGATATTTACCAAAATCATCTTTCCTAATATCCGGGGTAGTGTTACACTTTTGCCATTTTTTGTACACACTGACAGAGGAAAGGCTGGTCGAGCCATATAAATGTCGATCCGCTTACCTTATAACACTCACTGATTAAACAAAATATCCATGCCTGTATTATCCTGATTATATTCTAACTGACACTCATCTAAATCTTAGGTATCTGTATTAAATAAGTCTTATTTTGGCATTGTTTACACTGCATTTCGATAATTTGTCTCCCGACATGATCTTCTCTTTTAAACATGCTTGTGACGTCATCAATGATAATTATACGTAATAGAGAGAAATCGAAGATATATTCAGTTAGAAGAGTTTCTAGTGATATTTTATGTCTGTAGTTTTTATAATTTAAACCAGAGATAAAGTAAAAATCGACATGTTTCTGAGTAAAATATGACATCATGCTGCTTATTGTGACGTCATATCGATCAGAGGAATTTGATCGCTGTGAGTTGCCTTATCATACCCGCGTAAGTGTACTATAGAATATCATTTCACCTAAATGATTCAAACTTATTTACATAAAAAAATATTTACCTGTATGCACTGTTTTGCGCTAAGATGTATAAATCATATCATGTATTTAAAAACTCTAATGATTGTTGATTGTATGTACTTAAGTTTGTATTAATATTTTAGAAAGAAGTTCAAAAAGCAAGCATTGTCATGGGAAAACATTAAAAAGGAAGAAGTTGGAGGTGGACAAAAATTAGGATGAATATACTAGGGGTAAAAATTTATTTTATCAAATTAATACTTGTGATTGACCTTCTATTTTGCCCCCCTCTCTCTCTCTTTCTCTTTCTCTCTCTCTGAGAGCTTGCAAATAAAAGAAAAAATTATTTTCAATTGTAAACTTTCTTCATGTTGTATTTGCAATAAAATCTAAATGGATCCTGTTATTCTTCAACAATATTGTTGAATAAAAAAGCAACTGAGGCATTTGTAAATTTTACTTTATCATAAAATGAAATTTAATGTTAAATTCTTTGTTTTTTTCCAGAAACTATTAAAGCACAGAAGAATGACAACAATATAAATCTAAATGTAATCATTCAAGGAATTAAATTCATTTTTAATCTCGAAACTGTCTTTTTTCTGTAACTCTAATTTTAGATTAACAAGTAGCTGGAAATGCAAAATGAATGTTTCCAAAGATCCACTGAAGTCACTGAGTAATCAATTAAAGTGATTCAAGCAGCAAGATGAAGTATATCAAGAATGAACTGAAAAATTAAAAATATTCAAGTAATTCCATTTTAAGCAATTTACATGTGATACGTATGTAATTCATGTGAAAAACGTACGTTGGATCCTTATACGTAAAACGCATGGAATGTATCACGTATGTCTAACACACGTGTAACATACGTTTCACATATGTTCATTAACGTACGTTCAACACACGTGGTACTTAAATCACGTTAAACGTACGTGAGGTTACATACGTATCACACATGTTTAACGTATGTGAAACGTATGTGGCACATTTTGCTGTGTATTGAAGTCGCATTATAACATAACCTTGTTTATAAATCAAGCCGTCCTCCTAGCTACTATTATGCAACATCAACAGATCGAGGTCAGTTCATGGAGCATCTTCTTATGATTGAGGTCAGTTCACCGAGGTCAACTGCATTACTGAATGAATCTTTCGATCGAAATTCTTACGCGCGAGACAAAGTGTGCATTCTAAAATTAACAGGTCGAACTGTATTTTATGTATGTTTGCATCTCTTAAGGTAAATGAATTGAAATAAAACTGAGTAAAATGTTATATGTAAATACTAAACCAAACTTCAAGTTTTTATAAGAACTACTTATGCAAGCGGATTTTGTGCACACGTGGTAGCATTTGCCGGATGCCTAATATGGACACAACAGTGATCGGCCGAAGCCGGTCACAAAAACCCGACTGCTTATAATTAGTAAGAGTTATCTCCCGTAGTCCGGCCACTTATCGATCGATCGGCCTACTGCGAGATACTTAATTCTTAATTATCGACCAATTTTTCTGTCGTTGCTATTAATTTAGACAACTGTGAATATAGATGCAAAGTAGCAACTTATCTCAGTTTATACCGTTAAGTCTTGTTATAAATAAATACGCATTTTCCCCATTATTAGATTATACATATAGGCCTATGTAAGATCACCCCATTTTTTTCAGGCTGAAATGTTCAATCGATGCGCTGTTGAACGAAAGACTCGGCTAGAGAAACTTACTGCATGGGTCGTCAAAAAATATTAATTTCAATGATAACTTTAGAAACTTTTAGATTTCACAATGTGTAATTTTAACGTTACAGGGAAATTGTCATTTCACGCACATATAATTTGCACAAAATAACTTAAATGTTATTAATGCAACCAGTGTTTGAAATTTTAGACCGCTCTTGATAGATGTATTTGAGAAAGAAATTTTAGGGGTCTCCTTATCGGGGCCGTGTGACAAAATTTGAACCATTTCCGAGAAAATGCGCGCACAAAAATCGTTAATAAAAGAAAAGAATGTCGGAAACGGAAGCTCTTAACAAGGGGACGGGTAGTGCTTAAAAATTCCTAGTTACATGTATTTAACTTACCTTGTAAAATTATCAATCATAGGCATTAAATAACTGCTATTGCATAATTGGCAAATTTGATTTGCTTATTGACTCCATAACCTCTACAATTTCGCTTTTATAAAATACATATAATCATGTACTCCAATCAGGTGTTGTACTTTACAGAACGTTCTTTACGCGATCGCCGAGCGCTTCTTTTAGGAACGAAAATTGAGTCCTGATCAGACAAAATACATAATAAAGCATACAGACGTTTTATAAAAGTATATATAATTTATGTATGAAATATTAGAGTGTGCCTGAATATGCAAAGCCCATTTGATTTGAAAATTTCCCTTATCTACTAAGAAGTATTTTTAATCATGTGAGTGTCCTCTACTCGATCTTAAACTGTCCGAATCCAATCAAAACTTTTATTCATCGAACGTACATAAACTTTTTTAAAACTCGCATATTCTTTCACAATAAAATATCACTAACAAACAATAAAATCTAATTAATAAAACAATACAATCAACATAATATTCTTTTTAATGAATCAGACTACCATTGAAAAAAGGTTAAACGAATAGTATGACCCTTAGTCTTTTACGGCCTGAATATAAAAAAAACTTGTTTAAAAATTGTTAGTTTTATCGTGCCCGCACCTACCGCAAGCATGTAACATTGCCTTATCTCGAACGCTTTTTAAACATATTTCAACTTTTGCTCTCTCTCTCTCTCTCTCTCTCTCTCTCTCTCTCTCTCTTCGCTCATAAAAAGATTCTTATATTTTGTTAGCCAAATGAATTATCACATATTACAATTACTTACGATGTGTGTGTTGGAATAATCATTTTGTGAATATCGCCTATATTTTGTTGAAGTAGGTAATGTAATGCATTAAATTCTCAGCAGCAAAATGTCAGAAAAAGACACAGGTGAATGTATTTACATTTCAACTAGAACGACTGTAAAACATTGTATTGTATTCATTGATCGCATTTGTTTTTACTTTACGCACTTTGATTTAAATCAATGGTTTGATGCATCGTTAACCAATATAATTGAAAATAAAAATAATTTAACAAAGAATGAACATTCAATTGTGTGATAACGTATACACACGAGAAGCATGTGTCCGAGACTACAGCAAATCGGTTGCCCACTAGCGCGGCATCTCCTCGGCCCGTGCCATGTAAATGTACACCCAACGTGGTGGGTTTGACATGTTTGCAGTCTGATAACTGAATTTCATTTTCCAACAATAATACTATTTCATGACATAGACAAAATCACAAAGAACGCCTTATTTCAATGACAGCCATACTATTTTTTTTTTTCAATTACGATACAAAAACAGCATTACTTCGTAGGTAATGGTATAATCGTTTTTCTTTTACTCTTTAATATCGTTAAAATCGGAATTCTTTGTGTTGTTGCATCTACATGAATAAAGCCATGTGTGCATTACAACAAGGCGCAAATCTTGTGTATTGGATAACGGTAGACCGCTCGCTTTTAAGTCCAGCCGCGACCTATTTCCTAGGCCGCGGGCAAGGGATCGGATACGTATAATTGTGTACATACATGCAGCTCGAAATCCAGCTGGATTTTAAATGCGACTCAAATGGATTGCATAGAAGCAATTCTTTTATCCATAATGTGTTTCCCTAGAATAGAATTAAACTGTGTAAACACTTTCCGCATGTAACCTGGTACACTTTATATGGTAGTAGGTAAAAGTGTAATCTTTTTTATTTACTATTAAAATCGGAGTTGTTGTGTTTGAAGCTACATAAATAAACAAGTGTGTGCATTACAGCAAGACGCAAATTTTGTGTATTAGATAACGGCAGACCGCTCGCTAGTCCAGCCGCGACCTATTTCCTCGGCCGCGGGCAAGGGTGTTCACATAGGCAGCTCCGATCGAATCCAGCTAGATTTTAAAAGCGACTCAAAGGCATTGCAAAGAATGAGTTCTTTTATCAATAATGTGTTTCACTAGAAAATAATTTAAATGTTTAAACATTTTCCGTATGTAAACTGATGCCCTTTATGTCAGTTATACGCACAAACACCCCGTTTATTTGCCAAACAAAACACTAATACATGGTAACAAGTTTAGCTTTTTACACTCATATTACGCAATACCCGAACAAAATATTATTGTCACGACGTTAATAAGATCCTAATGAATAACTTTTGCAGCGACAGCCATATCAAAATCTTAACCACGTTTGAGTTATAAAGCGATAACTTTCAAGAACTCTAGGTCCCTAACTTGAGGGCCAAGCTCCTTTTTCTTGATGTCATATGAAAGCTCTTTTAAACATATATTTTTTCTGTTCTACATGTCTTAACAAAATATATCCAGAAAAAAAGATAAACTTAGAAAACCATGCAAAATCACAAGGCTTTTTTATCTCATTTTTGGAGCCCTACCGAACTTCGGCGCTTTTTGCGCTGAAAAATTATAAATGCCCTATTACATATCTACAATCTTTCGTCTATCATTCCTGAAATTTTGAACTCAATATCTTTTTTAGTTTATGAGAACCTTCGTGGACAAGCCGACCCTCCAAAAATCGTTAAATCGTTAATATCTCAAAACCGGAAGTGACGTCACCATTAAAAAAAATTTGCAATAAGGTTCAGAGTAATATCTATCAGATCTGAAAGTTTCATGTAAATCGGCCGAGTAACTTTTGAGAAATCGCGTACACAAAATACGTAAGAAAAAAAATAATAGGGAAAAAGAAACCGAACGAAAACAATAAGGTCTTCCGTTGGAAAACGGAAGACCTTAATAATAAGAAATCGTACGAAAACTATAAGGTCTTCCGTTGGAAACGGAAGACCTTAATGAACAGTTCCAAAGTTTCTATTCACTAGCTCTTTCTGGATTTACATCCTTCTTCAGGTGAATGTACATAAGATTTGGTTGCTTTCAGAATACAAATCTTAACAATCACAATCCAACCTGAAGTTTCTTACGCTATCGATCACATTATTGATTTAATGTATTTTTTTACAAACTCGGTACAGACAGATAGTGCTAAAAGGTTATCTTTAAACTTGTCACTAAAGTACTAGTGAATAGAAACTTTGAAACTGTTCATTTTCTTTTTCTTTTTTGATTATATATATATATATATATATATATATATATATATATATATATATATATATATATATATATATATATATATATATATATATATATATATATATATGTGTGTGTGTGTGTGTGTGTGTGTGTGTGTGTGTGTGTTGAAAAGATTTACAGTATTTCACAAAATCGATAACGTCTGTATTTGTTTGTGAATGTGTTAGTCTTTTTAAATGTAGTGGAAAAGGCAACCAATAAAGAGTGATAAATAAAGGAATAAGGAAAATGAAAAAATGCCCAGTGCTATTTCATAGGTACTTTTTTCTCCTATAAATAATAAAAAATTGTTGAAAAAATGGAAAATAACCTTGAAAAAGTCGAGCAAAATGTCCTTGTAATAAGATTTTCGACTTTGGACTAACATTTCATCTCTTTCTCTTTCCAAACGTTGTATCATTTGTAAATGTGCTTCAAGTTTGTTACATTCATTCAGTATAAAAATGGACTCTCTAAACTCTGCTAAAGCTTTCCGTAGGTTTATTATGTTTTCTATTTCATCCATTTTCCTTTTCAACATTTCGATTTTCTCTTGTTTGATTTCCTTATTGCTTTCAAATTTTTCAACTTTTTTATGCGCTTCTTTATCACCTTGTGTTGTAACATTGTTTGCATCTTTGTCATAATGAGGAGTAAATGCTCGTTGCTCAATCGACAAAACTTTATGTTCTTTGGATTCATCTGATAGATGGTCTTTAGCACAGGCCTCACATAGGTTAACATGGCAGTAAACACAATAGCTTGGAGGTACAGGTCTTCCACAGGGGTCACACCGTAAAACATCCTGGGCACTTAACCTAGGGTCCATGATCCTACAAATATTTAGAAAAAAGACACAGTAGAATACTCATTATAATTTTTTTTTTTGGGGGGGGGGGGGGGAGCTAGCACCTACTTTCAATTTGCTTCCGATGCTTCTGTTTTACAGCCTTTTGTGAACTGACATTGATGCCCTATATCATTATATATAGCTCATGGGCTTTCATAAAAGGTAGGAAATTCATACAAGGAATGTTTACACATCAGAAACTTTAAAATTCCTTTAATATAAGAAATTATTAATTATCTACTTTTCAATTCTCAAGATAACATTTTTTTAAATTCTTTAATGGATACTAGTAACTGCGTATTCTTAAATCAAAAGAGGCCAAGTTAGTCGCCCAGGGTTTAGTTTAAAAAAAATTAACACACATTTGCAGAATTCATAAAATACTCATTTCAAACCCCAGCATGGTTTCCATTTAGGCTGTAGAAAATGAATTTACATGTTTATTTGAACTAGGATTTTGTATTCTAAATCTAAAATATCTATAAACATACTTGCCCCGATTTATGATTTCCACAAATTTTACATCTGTTTTGGCCACATTAATAGTCCAGTCCTATTCTTCTATATCTACTTCTCTTTACACAATTATTATTGAGAGGCGAAATTCCTCCAAAACTAATGCAAGATTTGGTTGCTTCCAGAATACAAATCTTAACAATCACAATCCAACCTGAAGTTTCTTACGCTATCGATCACATTATTGATTTAATGTATTTTTTTTACAAACTCGGTACAGACAGATAGTGCTTAAAGGTTATCTTTAAACTTGTCACTAAAGTACTAGTAACTTCTGCTCTCATTCGGCCCAAATGCATTTAGATATTGTGTCTGAATAGGTCCATTTGCAAATGCTGAACATTGCGTTTTAATAATAAAAGCCACCATGCTGTCACACTTTATAACCTGAACAACAGGTGTGAATTGTGTTTTATATGATTAAGGTTTACTTTTACCTCACACCCTTCCTATTTCAAAGAAAGGGGTATTTGTGAAAGTTTGTTTATTAATTGATATTTTAATCATTTAATATTTATTCGTTTGATGAGATATCGGCGCTTCTGATTGGTTGAAAACTTTCTTTGATACCTGCAACCATTAAATTTTTGCCGGATCTACTTTTCTCAACTGTTCTGGTCTAACACTATTTATAGAACGGGTATTTCCAAGATAAACACTGTCAACAAAATGTAAAGTTGTGTCTGTTTTATTGTCAGCAAAGAAAATGCAACCTCTTGAATATAAAAACTTGAAAGTTTAACTTTCAAAAATGAGCAAAACACATTATTTGATTCACGAAATAGAAAATTAAGCGTCTTCTTACGATTTCGTCTGCTTGGGATCAATCAACATTTACAGCGAGGCTGGCTATATTCCTTTTCCTGGAATAATATAACGAACATATAGGCCTATAAACTTTCACGGTAACACTGCTGTTCGGTAACGATAAGTTTTAAATTTACACACGTACATGATCGGTCATCGGAAATAGCGTCGTAAAGTAAAGCTATGAGTAATGCATCAACTCCTTCGGCGTATTCCAAGCGCCAGATATACCATTTAAGTACATCACTGGCTATCTAGTTACCACAACGTTTACAAAAGTCGCTTATACATACTATTCTTTGTCGACATATCAGTTATTTTCGTCCACAATCGCCTTTCCTTGGATGGTTATGTCCAGTAGCATATTCCAGCGATCTCACATGAAAACTAGTTTTAATACGAGTTTTTCTGCACAGTGAATAATAACACAAACTATTGCATGTATTTTCCTTTCGTTTTCAATTCAGCCGGTTCAGATTTTAACTCACCATTTGTGTTTGATCCATTAAATTCTGCTCAATAGCTCTGCATCAGCTGAAGGCGCATCCATTTTGAATATTGTTGCTGTTGTTGTTTTGTATTCATACGCGCCGCTTCATTTACATTATTTACATTTTTGATCAATGACACTTCACATTTTTTTATTTGAAAATGTTTTATTAAATGATAAGAAATGAAGATAATAATTTTTCTATTGATCGACATATCAAAGAAAAAATTGACCGGAAAAATTTTCATCAACGCGCTACGCGCATTGATGAAGTTTTCCGGTCAATTTTTTATTTGATACGTCGATCAATAGAAAAATTATTATCTTCATTTCTTGAATCATAATGATTCCTTTCGGTGCTGTTGAAAGTATTGAATTGTTGGGATGTTGTTAAAATTATTTCAACATATGCTAAACATAAGCTCCTTATTTTGGATCGCGTTTCTGTTAAATATACGATCCTGAAATCAGTTTTAATGCAAAATCGCTAATGCATTGATCTGCTGAAAATTTGTTTCAGACAGTGTTTTAATTATCGACATATCTTAGTCAATTGTCAAAATCACGTGAAATTGTTCCTTACTAAAATCTCACTAAAGCAAAGAGAAATCAAAGTACTGGGGTACTGACGAGAATTTATTTTATTGATTATTATTTGTTTTTAAATCAAAGATAGGTTAATTTGCATGCAAGTAGTTCCTTAGCTGTATTTTAATAATTGCGCAACTTTTTCCTATTATGAATTCTTGGGCTTTTCCTGCAAGAATTCAAGCTATAAACGGAAAACACCATATTGATCATGTTGTATAATATTTACGGTTATTCACCCCTAAATGTTGTATTATCAAGAATTTCTTGAAACTTGTATCATTTGAAATTTGTCAAGAAAACGTACTTTAAGAAAACAAAGAAAAAGGGGGTGGTCAGTATTCATCCCTCTGAGTTGTAGTGCATTTAATTTGACCTTTTTGAACTTAAAATGCAAATTCAGCCGATTGGCATTTGTTGCCATTATTTTTAATTAAACAAATTATTTCATCAAATATTGTTTTCAGCTATTCGCTTCGATCGTATGGATTAGAGATTCCAAAAAAAAGAAAAAAATCCGATTTCTCTCATTTAAGTCTTAAAAAAACACCTTTCACGCTAAAAAAAAAGGTCCTACAAAACCTTCCTTGTTTTTTGAATGTGAATAGGTTTTCTTTACGAATATTTAAACCATAATATTTCTCTACTGATTAAATGAATTAAACCATACTCATTCTAATTATGATTATAACGTGCGATGTGAAAGCAAAACGTGACGAGTGAGGTACCTTAAGGAGGCTGGATGGTCAACAAATTAACCATCAGTTAAGGAAGTTGACGACAGAAAAAATGAAGTCATCACGTTTATCATAAACCCAGATTCCGTGGCATCTTTTATTTCAAGTTCACAGAGAAATATCGAGTCTACGTTAGAATGGACGAAACAATTGTAAATTGATAAAACGTCGTCGATATAGATGAATGTTTAATTAAAGGTCACAGAGAGTAATTTCTCTTCTTTTCTTTTTTCATTTACAAGTCTTGAATAATTTCTGCTTCCTATGAATATAGAAATAGGTCTGCTAACACTGGAGCGCAAATGGTACATGTACATGTACCAAAGAGTGTTGGGAGACCTGATTACCAAAAACTACATAGATGTTGTCAATCAAAAACACAAGCATTTTTTTTTCAATATCATCTGCAGAGAGAGTACTTTGTACGCAGTAGGAATGGTTTTTAACAAAATAGTTTGGCAAATGAATAATGACAAGGTAAGTAAATTTACGTGATTCATTTTCAATCAAAAAGCAGCTATCAATAATGTCCAATAGCCTTGACTTTAATTTATTGTGGGGAAACGTAAGGTTGTAAAAAGTGTAGAAAAGTCGTAAGTTTTGATTTTGGTAAAATCTGTGATATTAAATCATCCTTGGAATTTTTCCATGTATGTTTTATACCCCTGATTAGGAGCGTATATAATGGCTTTAAAACGACGATACACAAATACTATATACAAAATAACATCAATATGATTTTGAATATAAGCAATGAATGCCTTTTTAGGATGTTGTTGGTAACGCGGGGTATTCAATTTCTCTGCATTGCCTTGGTTGTGTAAGGACCGACGAAATCCAAACAAGTATTCCTTTTAAAGGAATGATCGGAAATAATGATATATTGATAGCTAGAAGCAATCAACATGATCAGTTTGATGTAAAATAATTTTTAAAAAGTACTGTATTTTTACAAAATATAGAATATTTTGATTCTGTACACCATAATTTCATCATTACAAACCGTCAACAAATTTAATTTTTAAAAAAAATTTGGGGAAAGCCGTTCGTAAACTCGTGGTCTAGTTTTATATTTTTGACGTAATTATTAAATGTTAATGTATCTTCTTCTTCTTCAGAATACTGAGTAGGGCTCCTCAAAGAGCATTGACACGTATACAAAGAATTAAAGAGTTGTATTAGAATAATTAAATACGACTGAAAAACATTGAATGCCATCATAATTTACTATTGAGGTCACATTGTAACGTAACCTTGTTTATAAATCAAGCCGTCCTCTTAGCTACTATTATGCAACATCAATAGATCGAGGTCAGTTCATGGAGCATCTTCTTATGATTGAGGTCAGTTCATCGAGGTCAACTGCATTACTGAATGAATCTTTCGATCGAAAATCTTACACGTGAGACAAAATGTGCATTTTTGAATTAACAGATCGAACTGTATTCTACGTACGTTTGCATCTCTTAAGGTAAATGAATTGAAATAAAACTGAGTAAAATGTTTTATAAATACTAAACCAAACTTCGTTTTTATAAGAACTACTTATGCAAGCGGAATGTGTGCGCACGTGGAAGCAGTTGCCGGATGCCTCATATGGACACAACAGTGATCGGCCGAAGCCGATCACAAAAAATAGGCATTCAATACTTACATAATTATAAATACAAATAATATAAGCCATAGAGAAGATTTTTACTAAATTTGTTCTTTGCACAATTGTATTTATTGATTAAACTTCTTGGTGTATTGACAACTCCAGTTAATTCAGATAATATTCAAAGCCTTGTAAACCCCTCAGCATATTAGTATGGACTGGTGGTTTGTTCTTCCTCAAATAAGCCTTCAGTTGTACTTGGTATTCCTTCTCCATATTGTCGTTTAGCTAAACTTGCCTCGGTTGTTGATGGCGGAGGAGGACGTCTATCCTGCCGTTTAGCTAAACTTGCCTCGGTTGTAGATGGCGGAGGAGGACGTCTGTCCTGCCGTTTAGCTAAACTAGCCTCGGTGGTAGATGGTGGTGGGGGACGTCTGTCCTGCCGTTTAGCTAGACTTGCCTCGGTTGTTGATGGCGGAGGAGGACGTCTGTCCTGCCGTTTAGCTAGACTTGCCTCGGTGGTAGATGGCGGTGGGGGACGTCTGTCTTGCCGTTTAGCTAAACTTGCCTCGGTTGTTGATGGCGGTGGGGGACGTCTGTCTTGCCGTTTAGCTAAACTTGCCTCGGTTGTTGATGGCGGAGGAGGACGTCTGTCCTGCCGTTTAGCTAGACTTGCCTCGGTTGTTGATGGCGGAGGAGGACGTCTGTTTCCCCTTTTAGCTAGACTTGCCTCGGTTGTTGATGGCGGAGGGGGACGTCTGTCTTGCCGTTTAGCTAGACTTGCCTCGGTTGTTGATGGCGGAGGTGGACGTCTGTCCTGCCGTTTAGCTAGACTTGCCTCGGTTGTTGATGGCGGTGGAGGATTCCCTTCTCCTTCACCTCCTCTTTGCCGTTTAGCAAACGCTGCATCTTCAAATTCTAAAAGAAAAATGATGAGATTTAATGCATAAAGTTTTACACTTGAGTGTCCGTTTTAGTTCACCTGAAGCGATGGTTCAAGTGAGATTTCTCTGTTGTCCAGCGTCCGTCTGTCCGTCTATTAACTTTTCAAAGTTTTGACTTCTTCTAAAACAACTCAGCCAAATTAAACTAACTTAGTCAAAAACATCCGTATGAAAAAAGAATTTCAAATTGTAAAAAATAAAGTCTTAAGCCTTTTAAAGGGGGGTAATTACAAAAAAGTGAGTATAGTGTGTGTGTCTTAAATTCGTGACCTTGGACCAACGCTGGGGCCCCGGGCGGTTCAAAGTTTAACACAGAAAATGTTTAAAAATCTTCTTTTCAAGAAACTTTGCATAAGAAATAAATGCCATTATTTACACAAAAGCTTGCTTATATAGTGAAATTTCTAAATGTAAAATTCGTGAACCCTGGACTTAAACTGAGGCTCCTAATCGGGTTCAAATTTGAGATAAAAATACATATGAAAAATGTTTATAAATCAATTCTCAAAAACCACTGCAACAGAAACGTCAATACTAATACAAAAGCTTGTACGAATATATATAGGGAAGATTCTAAATTGTAAAAATCGTAACACCCAGACAAAAATTTGGGCCCCATGCGATGTTCAAAGTTTAACATAACTAGAAAACATATCTAACAATTTTCTACTCATAAAGTACAATGCAACAATTTGGAATATTACTATGCCTACATCTTTGGTTATTGAAGATTCTAATTTATAAAATCGTGACCCCTGGACTAGTACTGGGGCACCAAGAGACACATAGAAATGTAAAGGAAACAATCTTCTTATCGAGAACTACAATGTTACATTTTGTGAGATTACTATGCAAGTATCCTCGGATTGTGTAGATTCTGAATTACAAAAGCCATGACCCCCAGATCAACACTGGGGACCAAGAAGGGGTTCAAAGTTTAACATTCAAGCATATAGAGAAAGTGTTTAAAAATCTTCTTTTCAAGAACTACAATGGTACAGTTTGTGAGATAATTATTGAAACATTCTCAAATTGTGAAGATTCTGAATTGTGAAAGCCGTTACCCCTAGACTTATACCGATGCCCCAAGCGGGGTTCAAAGTTAAACATAGAAATATATAGGGAACATGTTTGAAAACCTTCTTCTTAAGAACTACAGTGCATCAGTTTGTGGGAATACTATACAAGCATCCATGGCTATTGTAGATTCTAAATCGGTAAAACTTAACAAAGAGGTAAATAGGAAAAACGATTTGAAATCTTCTTGACGAGAAATACAATGCTACAATTTGTGGGATTACAATGCATGCATCTTTGATAATGTAGATAAAATATTTTTAAAATAGTGACCCCTGAAAGTGTCAAAAATACACAGAACCCAAGCGATGGTTCAAATTTTATCAAAGAAGTATATATGGAAAATGTTCAAAAAACTTCTCGACAACTACAGTGCTTCAATTTGTCACATTACCACTTAATCTTCAAATAGTGTAGATTCCAAATTATGAAAGCCATGACCCTTGATCTAATACTTAAGCCCCAGAAGGGATTCCACGTTTAATATAGAAATAGCATATGCAATTGTTGTTCTGGTTAACGATGTGGCCCATGGGCCTCTTGATTTATTTTATTTGCAAATTGTTCAAAATGCTTTCAATCCCTTTTAATCCCTTTTAAGCACAGTTTCTAATAGATGTCACAGTAGTTAAGGTACATGTATTATGGGTGCTGTAGATTCCTAATTAAACGCGAGAAAGTAATATAAATTTCGCTTTTAATTTCAGTTTTAAATAATAGGAAATGATAAAAAAAATATGCAGTTTTATATTCTCGCGATTTGCTACAAAACAGCGGAACGTGGAACTATGTACTCGCATAGAATACGGTTTTTACAGTATTAAATGATATAAAATAATCTTTTAGTAAACAGGTCGGGGAAACCATATTCTGTGACGTCGAAATAAATTTACATACTAAATAAGGCACACACGTAATCGACAAACTGACCAATCAATTGAATGACATTCCTGGGTTGAAATGCATCATGGGTTACTACAAAAAATACTAAGTTTAAAAAACGCTACTTTTTCTGATTGCTTTTGGAAAGGCATATTTAATTTTTCAAGCATTTTGTACTCTTAAAACAATATTTTCATCATCATCTACTATTTCCATGCTCACATTTACAAACACTCATTCTACAATGGTAAAAATTTGAGTTCATTAACTGCATTGAATAAGTCTATTTGTTGACAAAAGCCTTACTGCCAGCCGCTGATGTTTTAGTGAGGACAGATTTCACGTGATTTCATGGCCCTAAGCATTCGACTCGGGGGTGTTCGTACATTGTCAGGCATTCAAAAGACCTCACGTGGCCATTTAAAGCTTAAGTGTAAATGGTTACGAAATGCGTGTTTGGTGCGTACTCTTGATATTAATCCATGTATTCTTTTGACAGTACTTACAGTTAGTGTATGCATCTACTCGGACTTATAGTATTCCATTAGAGCGAGTATATACAAAGATGACGCATACTACTTATATATGCATATACATATGTACAATGATCAATGTACATGAGTATTAATTAATATTAATGTGTTACATAAATGTCATACAACAATAAACATGTATCAAAATGAATTCAGTTTTAAGTTCTAGTCAACAAATAGCACTACAACAGCGAAAAACACAAAATTTACGAAAATCAAATACTGGAATATAATGACTTGTGAAGACCTTATGAGAGGTATTTCAACGTACTATTCAACATAGAAAATCAGCAATGTTTGTTAATGTGAGCATGAAGAATCTAAATGTGTACCTAATCTTTGCATTTTTTACAAAAAAAATTGAAGTTTTTTATGAATTGACTTTCCCGCAGTCATTTGAAATTAAGTCGTAAATAAGTCTAAACCACGTGTTTGTTGTAAAAACGTAAACGTGTAGTAAATCACGTGTTGCTTTTTATTCACTGATTGGACAGATGTTCGCGGTACGCATCGCTCTGCGCAAAGACAATTATATCCATATAAGGTAGTTTCCCCGGCCTGTTAAAAGGACATAATTCTTTAAGGACACATGATGAATTTGAATAAATTTATCAAGATAATGTATGAAAATTTTACCTCTTTTCAGCAATTCCCAGCTTTGTCTGTCAATCTGTTTGAGTAAAAAAGACCAAATTTTTTAATAGATTAGGTACTTTGCATTTCGAAGATAAGTTATAAAATATTTGTTGGTTGTTTGATGTGTTCTTTTTGAGGGGGAAGGGGTTTTGGGGGTTTTTTGCCGGTTTTTTTTTAGTTTTTGTTTTCTGGTTTTATAGTGCTTTTTTTTGTTTTGATATTGTTTCCAAAAGAGTAACATATTCTTAGCAAATTTGTTTAGAGACTAATTTGTTTCTTGATGCATATTGTTAAAAATTTATTTTTATGCGCAACTTCAAAAACAAAATACATCTACATTTTTTGTTCTAACAAGTTATTTTATTACATTCATGATGCTAATATTCAAATTGCATATTGTTTTACATTAAGGTTTAAGGCAAGATTCAAAAAACAAGTAATTAGTCCAACCTAATGGAGTCGGGATCATAATATGAATACCCAATATATCAGTTTTACTTCATAACTAGAAGCCAAATGATTGCATTTTAATCTTGCAAAAGTAAATTTTCGGAAACAGGTACTGACCAAACACTATAATTAAAACATTACTTTCGTGACACCAAGAATGATAGTTCAAATTGAGAGGACATAATAGAGGCATGGCGAATTATTTATTTTTTACTTGTGCCTTTTACTAATTATCAATTTTATAAGTCACAGACTCATTTATAATTTAAAATAAAAAAAATTAAATTAAAAATAACATTAAAAATAAAACTAAAATAAGTAATCGTTAAAACTCTAGATCTATACTAATGGAACAATTTAAGTATGCTGGATTGTCAACACATTACCAACTCAAGTCAGATTTAACCAAAAAAATTAATTTGATATTCTTTTAACCATATATGATAATTGTTTAGTAAGTAATAATCCAAATATTTTTAAAAGACTTAAAATTTGAATTTTTTTTTTCCAACACATGTATATGAATACAAAGCTCTTCATCCATAGGATATACATTTTGTCAAAAAAGTAACGTCACTTATTTAAATAGAACAAATAGGTTGTCTGTTAATAAATCATCCATTCAATCTACCTAAAGTTTTTTATATAACTTGTCTATCCATAAAAACTTTTTAAGAAGGCTGGGTGGTCAATAAATTAACCATTAGATCTGTCTAAAATTTAAAGATATACATAAAATATTTTTCTATCTTAAAAGTATTATTTATTTAAGAAAAGATCATATATTTTACCATTTAAAATCGGGTATTTTCATATAATTTGAAATAGTGCCTCTCTTCTTAGGGAGATCAATACATTATAAAAATGGACACGACCATCGAAACCACTTAAGTTCTTATTTATGAATATAATTAAAACTCACCCTGTAAGCGTTGCAAAGCAGTAATTGGGCCACCACGATTGAAACAAATAAAGTCTTCATTTTTATTTCTTGGCGTAGCTGTGCAGCAACTACGGCTAAGAGTCCCCGTTTTATACGTTTTATATGTGAGCGAAGTGGTTTCAGGCGATGAAGTGTTGTTGTATATTTGGTCAGTGTTTAATTAAAGGGATTGAGAAATTTTTTTAAGTAAGACTATTTTGATAATGTTCCCACATATACAAACTAAAGTACATAAAATAATCATAATACACTGTGTGATATAGAACAAGAAAACTTGAAAAAAAAATAACTTACCCAACATAGCTCACCTGAGCGTAATATCTTTTGAATAACTGGTACTTTTATACATATGATACGATATACGATGATATATATATGAAAACAAATATTACATTTTACAATTTTCAGTGTCTCGGGGGGGGGGGGGGTTATCCTCTTCATTTACCAAATATGAAATCGTTTCACTCTTTCACATATGATCTCAGTTAGTAGAGCGACAACAATAGTCTTCAAAACATCATCCAAAGGCCCCCCAAAATATACCCTATTTTATGTGTAAAAAGCTAGATCCGCGCATTCTTATGCTGTCGGTTGAGGTGAGTTAAAGCTATCACACAGTAAATTAAGAATATTGAAAGTTTGAGAATTTCAAACCATAATCCGATCACCGTCCTTTTCTGTTTACCTCGTCTGAAAATTAAAAAAAAACCCACTAATACTTATCTTGCTTTGTAAACTTGTTTGCCTCTGGGTTGTACTGTATGGTTGTATGGATTTATCATTTTCACTGGTAAAATTTGTTGAAAGTGTAAGAGGATTAATTAATTTTGAAAAAAGAGAGAAGAGCATCTGTTTTTAATTTAAGATTTCTCATGGATTTAATTAATTCAAAAGCAATATTTCTTACAGGGACGATCAGAATTCAAATGAGTAGGAATCAAATTCAATATACTCGAGGGTTATGATAATGGAAGTAAAGTGCATATATTATACTCTTTAAAAGTTTAATTGTCCAATTGAATAGTGCACTTAATTTTCATTTCTTTGCATTTTAAGTTTGAGGTCCAGAGCTGCGCTATCCAGGAAACATAAAAAGAAAACACATGCTTTGTTTATATACGTTATCATACATTAAGATGAATTTATGATAACATTTATTCAGTTCTCAAAAGCATCTAATTATTCATTTATTATTATTAATAGTTAGATTTAACTGTAGGAAATTCAGACAAAAATCTGGAACTAGGGGAAGGGGGTGGGTATTCGTTTTGCAAGATGGTTAAATGTTCGAACAAAATTCATTTTATTTCATATCAGTTTGACAATAGACATTTTTTTAACAAAAAAGTAATATGTTATAATAAAACCCAGTCGATTTTAGTCGTGAAATTATCTTAGTGGTAAAAATATTGAGTTGAATTTGAATTTTTATAATTTTTAAAATTTAAAAGTTATTATTGCAAATACCGGACACTAATACAGGTTATTTGAGCGAAATCTTTGGATTCCGTATCACGATAGGCACTGGCCACAATTACTGTCATTTTTAAAGTCAACTAATTGCTTTTACTTGAAATTCTGTAGCGGCATCTGGTGTGGTATCAATTAAAGTAAGAATAAATTAAGAAAGCAAAAATATTGGGGTTTTTGCAAATTATAATGAATTAGCTATTTAATTTATGAATGAAGCGTAGCTTTTGTTCTTTCTCTTCTTTATGCACATCTTGTTGTATTTTTCGAATGTGTTATGTTTGATTAGATTTAATTTGGGACTTTTGTCCATCTTGATTGTTCGATTTTTAACTTTTGCTTGAAGTGTTTCGACATTTTTGTTTAATTTTTTAAGTATTTTTATACTCACGCTCCAAAGAAGAGATAATGTTGAGAAAATAATCCTTTATCTTTCATTTTTTTGGTAATGTCTTGGTGCGTTATCGCGTTCGATGTGTACGAAATAAAAAAAGGCAGGTTTATTTTGTATTACTAAGGTTGGGTTCGTTATCGGGTTTTGGCTGTTTAACTGTTTGGGTTGATTCTGGGTACAAAGGATGTATTAAATGATAAGGTGCATGACAGTGCATTGATTTTACAAATTTTTACCGGCGACTACTTATTGGACTTCGTGAAATTAAAGGATATAAAATAAATAGTTGCTTTTTTTAACTCATTTTGTATTTAATTTCTATCATGTTAACTGTATAGTTGGAGTTTCCTCTGTTCTTTTATCTCCTGTCAAATATAACATGTCATATATTATCATTAAACTAAACAAAGGAAAATCCCGAAGAAAATATGGTACATGCATTATGAGTAAAATAAATAAAGTTTGTTTTCAATCTAGAAAAGAATAAATAGTTTGAATTTCCTCTGTTCTTTTACATCTTAATAAATTAAAACATTTCGTCTAGTTCATTAATGGATGTATGATTCGAAGATTTCATAAAATAGTCCAAACCGGTAGGGGACGTGAATTGCTTATGCAATACTCTCAGAATGCCTGATATATTTATCAACATCAGAATTAAAGTATCACTAGAGAGCATGTGCTCACAGATACATGTAACTTGTGTGATCAAAATGATCAACATTGATGTTTAGTTTTTTTAATCGGTTTAAAATATCATATAAATATCTAGCCTGTATTTCCTGATTGAATTACTAACTTACTACAAGTATGCACATTTCTACATGTATGAATTAAATTTTATTTCCTTGTTTTTAAACAAATTACATGGTTATTTGTTTTATTTTATTTTATTTTTTTTTGGTTTAAAATAAATTCTTTAGTCATTTGAATAATTACTAAGATATATAGCAACACTGCCGAAAAGTGTGTAAAATATATATGAGACAAATCGTGTATAAATAATATAACATAGCTTAATGATATAATGCTGATAAACTTGTTTAAATAAATAGTTTGCTTTAGGTACCAGAGTTAAAACGCGTAGAACATACAGCTTGATGAATGTATTCTTGAAATCTGGCAAAGGTGAGAACCTATTTTCAGATTTCCCCAACAACATAAAAAATCCTACTAAGTAAAACTTCAAGAAAATCTTAAACACTTATGCATGCTTATTAAAAGAAAAAAATGATTTAAAGCTTCCTACGCTACCAGTTTTGCCAGCAGAAAATCCTTTTTTTCCCTAAACATCGTTATTTATTATCTTAGTTTCACAATAACGATGAAATCAATAGCTGTTTATTTTAAAGATAAATTCTATATACTCCCCGGGGTCCTGCATAGCGCACCGTATTTACTCTAAAGTAGTATTAGTCCTCTGAAAGTAGGTAAGCTGATATATAGAATATACACACATGTACTTTCGGTATTGACTGCAGGCGGGGATTTTTTTTCGGTATGGTGATCTGATCGATAAAATGCGCGACTGTGTGGGAAAATAAGAAACACTAAGATGTGACCCAATTTATAAACGCTTAAACATGTAGTATATCAAAAATAAGATTTTAAGATGTTTAACTTTATTTATTTATTCATTCATTCAATCTTTATTCAGAGATTTTATGTCACATAGAATACAAATTACATTTTAATAAAAAAAGAAGAAGAAGAGATAGTCAAAGAATATAGAACTACGCACAAATGTTAGCAGGATATATACACTAGTTAAGTAATATACGATTTTTAGCGAGTTCGTTACTTATATATTTAAAGCCATAGCTTAATTAAAAAGGAAATGACTCCGCACTATGCACCTAAATGAAGTAAATCCTCTCGCGCTCTTCTAATATTTTTGTAGTTGGTCCTCTTTTAAATAAAATGTAATACAATGTATCGTAAATTGGCTCATTGAAATGAGTTGATTCAATTTTGCAGATAAATAAACGTCAAAATTATTCATAAAGTTGTTGAGAAATGAGTCTTTTATATATCACATCTAGATGTGTACCCCAGCGCAGCATGCTGAAACTGATACTTAGAATTTATTACAGAGTGCTTGCTTCGAGATCATCAAGCGTTTATATACTTAAGTCAAAGTTTCGCTCATTCATAATACATCAATAAACAGCGCTAAAGATTTGTAACTTTCAAGGTGATATGGAGACACATTTTAATAGCCTATCATTTTTTCGGTGTTTTGAATCACAAGACAATAAGACAGTGTACAGATTTTGACATAAGTCCGAGACTGCTTCATGATCGTGGGGCCAGGTTTACTAGAAAGCAGTAGGTGGAATAGTCCAACGTTTGGCTAGGGATCTGATGAATGTGACTTGATCAAAATAATTATTAGGTTTCAAAATGCTGTAAAGATTAATACTTGAGTGGAGGATTCGAAAAAAATCTGAAGTCTGTGTCGGCTTGTGTTTTGATTGTCCATTCTTCAATGTGGTGTTAACGGATAACTTGTTAACTTAAGCTGTTAAAACGTTTTGATATGTAGCGTGCTTAAATTTTTAAAAAAATCTGTTTTAATCCATTTTTTATTTATTACAAATAAAAAAACAGAACGCTATTTGATTTTTTTTTAAACTTTTATTATTTTTGTTAAAAGCGGAACAAAGCACTCAATAGGAAAAAATCAAAACCAGAATTGGAATCGATAAACTTTCTTGTTTAGTTAACAAATTGAAAACCGCATGTTGACTTCAGTGCAGCATATATCATTGAATATTGCAAACAAGGTTTCAAAGTTTTTAAAAATCTGCAAATTTCTTAAATTATGAACCTTTTGTAATAACAGCATTGTATGGTTAGATCTAACATATCAATAATAACTACAGGAATTTAAACACTGAGTAAATAATACTGTTAATCATATATTGTTGCTGACAACTATGTTCAGTTAAATGCTTTTTTACACCCTGTACTTATGATAAGATATATACACACGTAGAATGAAAATGGAAATATAAAACAAGATTTATATGAAATATTATACATATCCCCAGGAAGTATATATGTGTTAAAGTAAGAAAATAGTTCATTGGGGAATATCCTCTCTCTCTCTGTCTCTCTGTCTCTCTCTGTCTCTCTCTCTCTCTCTCTCTCTGTCTCTCTCTCTCTCTCTCTCTCTCTCTCTCTCTCTCCTTTTTACGAAAAAGGATCACATTTTAATGCAATATGGTCAAAACTATTTTTTATCACAATATGTACATCTAGTTTTACTAGCATGAAATATTGAAATCGGTTAAGGAAGAGAAATATGTCATGCAATTAAGGAAAAAATATGGTCAACAAATTAGCCAACATATCTGTCGAAAACTTTTAAAATCGGTCCCTCTTAAATTGATTAAAATATAAGACACGTACGTGTTACTATTAAATATTTTTGTGCATTAAACAGAAATTAAACGTACTGGGGGAAAATAATAAGTTTAAAAGCAGTGTTTAATTAATGACCTAATCATATCTTCGATATACAAACGATTTACTTGTAAGTACGTGTATCATCAGGCTTATTTTTGCTCGATTAAAAATGTAAAATAGAAATGTTTTAAAAACTTACATTGCATTGCAGTATACTTAAGTAATTAAAGAGTTAGTAGATTTAAATTTATGTTTTAACATGAATAACATCCATTGACTATAAAAAGAAATTGTCCACAAAATATATGCCAAAACATAAGTTAATAATAAGTTTAAGCATTTAATGATAAATATTTTGCATTGTTTGTTATCCAATGTTTTTGCTTGCGATATCTTTATATTTACATTTGCAAATATGTTTCCTTGTATGAACCTATAGAATGGCAAAAACGTTCAATTCTGTATGAACTTTTTCGTGACGTCACAATGATCATAGCACGCGTTTATCGCTTGTCGCTTGGATTATTGTTAAGGAAGGAGTCTTTTCTGGTTTTCGACTTGTCAAACGTAAATTTGATTAATTGTTCATCAAATCAAGATGAAAGGAAATTAAAATAGCATATTTTTCTTTCTTTTTTACTATCATACAACTTGGCATAGAAAAATGTAATCAATGTTTAGAATGGAACAAGGACTATATTTTTGGCGTAGGAAAATATCACATGTTGCGCAATTCAGAATTGCTGCAGATTATATATATATAATGAGTCTGTTTTAGCATTTTAAAAACAATAACAATAATGTTGGATTTTTTTTTACTAATGTGAACTAATAATATGATACTTGGGTTTCAGAATATGTTTTTGAAATATGATTTGCCTATCAAATAACATTTTTATAAGCTTTTTAAAGCGCCCATTCTATACATTGATTTTTGTGAAAAAATCACTAAAATCAGTTTTTCTCTCTTATGAAACGGTCAATATATTAGCTTTTCTGTCAATTTATATCTTTATATAAAGTCTTCATAATACATAAAAATTAGAAATATTTTATTATTGGTAGCATAAAAAAATAATCAAATTTCTTCAAAATTTAAGAAAATTAGAGGAAATGCGGGCTAAGCTATATCAATTTTAGTATAAATATTTATTCCAATTTAGTAGTATAAGCTGATAGACACTCTCATGGTCTATGATTTCATTGAAAATTTGAATCTTCAAATCTTAAACAAATGTCTACAGAACTATAAAGAGCTAAACTTATTTTTATCACTCTTTACGGTGAGGAAAAAGGTAGTGACCTTGACCTGACCTTTATCCAAAAACAAAAAGGTCAAATTTAATTAAACTGATAGAATCATTAAGTAATATGATCCGTTTGACTGTGTCAAAATGTCATGCATTTCTTATTATAAGAAGTATGTTTGATAATAAAAAGACTCCTTCCTTAACATAAAATCTCAGTAATTCTAACTGTTATGAACGATTTGTCTATATCAAACGTAAATATAAGTAATAATCAGCAATGTTAAAAAGTTCACCGGAATATGAATTTGGCCTTTCGGACTCCACTGGATTTGATCACGTGACCAACCAACATACCGGTGAACTTTTAAAATTGCTGTTAACATTTATTTCTTAAATGAATCAACTTTGAAACGTATAGTTCAATACATTCCATTATTGGTGGGAATGACGTACTGTCGGGGCGTAAGAGGAAAGGGGGTGGGAGTCATAATAATAGCGTAAATATGTCAATATTATAAGGACATAAGATCATGCATATTGTAAAATAACACATTAGTCAGTCCCCAGATTGTGTAATGTTTTGATCAGTGTTACTTCACCAAATGTCATCAAATTTATGCCACATTAAATAAAACCATGGGGACATTTTGACTCTGTTAAACGTAAAAAAAAAATGCCCAGCTTTGGTCGTCGATGTGCTTATTTTTGAGAACAGAGCTGATGAATATTTTTTTTTCAAATATATTATGATTTAATTGAAGGCTATACATTTTACAGCTTAATTTCGATGAGTTTCCTTGATCAAAATTCACCAATACCATATAAGAAATCATTCGCAGCTTTTAATGCCTTGTCGACAGAGCTCGGGAAAACAATTCAAATTTATTAACATTACCTGATATTAGAACTTTATTCAAAATTGAGTTGCTTCCCATTGGCTTTGTATCTTCTGTGGTTTATTTTTTAGTATATCATTGACTTTGATAAATCGTAGTTCACATATCAACAGATTGTAAATAGGCTGTACGTAACTATATTGAAATATTAAAAAAAATGAATAATAATAATAATAATAATAACGGTGGGGCGTCGGAGTTGCCTATGAAATACATTTAATGTGTTTTTCCCAAGTTCTGCTAGAATAGCCTAAAAATTTATGACGCATACTGATTTTATTGTATAATTGAAAGGAAAAACAGTTTGGCAAAATTGTTCTTCAAAAAAATGTGTAGTGGTCAGTAACTTAAGTGTCCCCATGACATTTGCAAAACAACTATTTGCACGGTAGCAATACAGCATTTTTTATGATTTGTCTAAATATATCTTGCAAAAAAATACCTTATCATAGATATAACTTCAAGTTAAAATCTGCATTCGATCTTTTTTTTTTATTAATATGAAAAAAAATTCAGACAAAAAATATCTTATTTAGAAATTTGTTGTTAACAATTAAGATCACATTTCAACGAACAATTAGAGAAGAAATGAAAACCAATAAAAACAGGATTAATTTCCCTTTAGAAATGAAATTTCGTTTCTCCACATAATTATTTGACGCTATTGCAAATTGGTCCAAAGATTCAAAAGATACTACGATCATTTTTTTGAACCAACTGTTCTTACCATTAAACGAACGGTTCTCAAGGAATAATAGTAGCCTAACCACGGTTGATAGATAATTCCTTTTCCAAATATGGTTGCGTCCCCAGCTAGATATAACCCATTTGGATTTGAGCAATGACATGTTCTATGCCACCAGCCGGAGGGGAACAGAATTCCACAATTATCAGAAACGTACATGTCATTATCTTGATCTTTCGTTGTAAACTTCATATTGCTGATGATCTGGGAACCGGCGGTGAAACAGTCGCCTTTAAAAAAAACAAGATATATTGCTTTAATTTTATAGGGGGCTGGGTGGTGAACAAATTGTTCTTAAAATCAATCTTGATTTTTTTTCAACTACTTATTTAGCCGAAATAACCATCATGTAGTAAAGAACAAATCCAAATTTTAAGCTTTAAGATGAGAATGCGTTCCTATATCTTCATAACCAGCTCTCCTATTAAGGGATTTTTATTTCATACAGAATAAAAACTGATCAAGACTACCCAGACCTTGAAAGTCCCTTGTTTATTGATAATAATTGATCTTTAAATATTGGTTCATGTATTCTGATGTTCAAACATATTGCATTACCAATATAAAACGTATGCATACTTAGCAGAAATTTGATAAAATTTTATGACTGGCAGCATCACAATTCTTTTTTCAATTTGATAGCCCTACAGTTAAAAAAAACTTGCCGGAATGTTGGAAGACAAAACTTTATTAATTGGATTTATATTTTAGCATTAATATGAGCAAAACATGTATAATCAGTTAGGGAAGTATTATTTATGATATTACCAACATTTCTAGAATATCTTGATATGCCTATGGCGGATTTACTTGAAGTAATATTAAGCATATTACCAACATTTCCAGAATATCCTGATATGCTTATGGTGTATTTGCTTGATTCGTCCATCACATCTACATGTGTATACTTGACATAGCGAGTCTGGCCTGTAAAATCACTCATGTCCATCCGCAGTTCAAATGATCCTTGACTTAGAAGATGATGGAGCTTCTCATTGCCTTGTATCAAAATGAAATTATATCTTATCAACCTTATCAAATCAAGTAATAATTTAATGATTAAAGTTATTTCAGTCAAAGAGGAAAAATCCACTCTATTATCCGGAGTAAATCACAACTGTCTCTTTACAATATGTCATAAATAGTATTTAATCTACGGGCTATGGTCTCCTTCTTTTCTTAAAAATAAAAAAGGAATGCTGTAATTGCATTAATTTATATGCTTTTTAATGCACGAGAGATATTTTGCAGATGAACTAATTGACGTACAATTTAAAAAATATATAAATTGAAAGTAACAAATGCTGCCAACAAGAATTGCAACATGGTGGTTCTTTAGCATATGTAAATAATTTCCGTTCTTTTTAAGATTGCTTATCTGACTACTGTATAGAAGGTTATTCTGGTCCCATGTTATTTCGTCCCATGTTATTTTGCCCTTACATACTTGCAAACGGCTTTGCCCTGCCCTGAATTTGCCAAAGTACAGAAGTTTGTATAAATTGAGACATCGGAATACGCCCAGTATAAAATTCACCCACTTACAACGAAGGAGAAAGAGATGAAAATAAAACGGGGCAATATTTATCTGCAAAAAGTGTAACTAGTGTTGTGGGTATCATTGGTCAAATTTTTTAGTTCTAGTTCTATAAACCATGAATACAGCTCGACATTGTGAGGCATACAAGTTGTAATCATGTTAATATCTTGATCTGAAAAATCATTTAGCTTGAGTATATTTTTGTAATTAAATTATATGTTTTAGTTAATTTGCCAATTTAACATATCTAATTCACGCGATCCTTTAAAAAGACACAAATTATAATATATTTACGACAGATAACTGTGTAAGATTTTTTCTGCAAAAAAAAAATTATTCAAACTGTTTATGTGTTTCATACCAAACCAGAATTCAGCCGTTAGATTCCCAAAGCCGTTTTTGTACTCCGCCCATGATCGATTAAAATCTTCTGAACCGTCAAATCTACGCTGGAAAGCCTGTTCAAAATTATCAAAGTTATTTACATTTCAAGAAACAAAGTTATATTTGGAATAAATGAGGATTTACTTACTAAATAATAATTTAAATTTAAACAAATTATTTGTGAACATTATAGGAAATCCAGATGATTTATTTGTTAACCGTCAAGCCTCCTTAAAATGATGACTTTACATTAGACATCCTCCAATTACTACTTATCAATGCAACGTGTACACGGTTTCTGTTTAGTTTATAATTGACATAAAAATAAGAAATAACTGTACCTAGTCTAATATAATAAACAGTTACTAATTCAGCTTGTACTTTTTTTTACATTCCTGTTGACAAATAAAAATGTGTTTGAAAATTTCAATATTTGTTATCTAATACAAAGATAAAATCTGAAAGAAGTAAACTCAGCATCTCTGCAATATTTCCATAAATGTAACATTTTTTTTTTTGCAATTTTTGATAAGTTAGTTACCTTTAAAGGATTTTTTGCACTCTCTTTGGAACAATACGTTTTTGATAATATATAAGATCAAAGTACCAATAATGCTCGCAACTTGAGCAAGCTTGATCAGATTTATTGATTTGGTAATTAATAATTTACGTACGTAAATTATGACTCTTCAATGTATCAGAACCAGTTTGCCTGCTGTTTTTAATTGCTTATGAAATTTTAAAGGACGTTGTCTCATTTTCACTCCAATTAAACATGACTATATACATGATTTTATAGGTCTGTCTTTTTAGGAAAACGGTTTTTAACTTCTTAACTCACCTGAGCTGAAAGCTCAAATGAGCTTTACAGATCATTTTTTGTCAGGCGTCTGTCTTTCCGACCGTCTGTAACGTTTCACATTGATGACCTTTTTTCAGAGTTACTGGGCCTATTTCAACCTAATTTAGAACAATGCATTCCTAAGTAAACAAGTTTGTTAAGATAAAGGACTATACCTTTTTTCAAGGAGAGATAATTCCAATTATTCAAAATTGGTTTGCATTTTAAAAAAAACATATGTCGGTTCAAAAACCATTTGACCTAGCTGAAAGTTGTGTGGAGGCACCTCTAGGTGTAGTTGACTTATACTTGTTTGATTATGATAAAGGTGATAGGGTAGTGTGGAGCCATATATTGAGGTAGAATCTTCACTAAACTGAAGATAGTCAGTATTTGATACAATGAATTTGATTTGATAAGAGTTATGGCTATTGTATTTAAGGTAAGCCATGTGGCCTTGAGCATTTTGTTAAAAGTTATTTCTTGCATTCTCTTATTTGTTTGCATTACTTATTTATTTGAAAATAATTCTATACTCTGTAATTCAACAAATGTGAATAGATCAATATTTTTTTCAAATCATGCTCTTTTATAAACACCTTTGCTGACAATATTTGGAAGTTGATATTAATCATCTTTCATCAGACCAAAAGTGAAACAGTATTTGGACCTAAGCACAAATCATAACCGCTGACAAGACTGAATAGTTAAAAATTATCGAAAAATTCGATATAATGTATTCAGATGCATTATTTATCAGGGAGAGTCATTATAAATATTTTGAAAATAGTCAGATTCTAAATGGTACAAACAATCAGATAATTTTGTAGTTGTATGCATTCGGAAAAGAAGACTATATTGAACTCTGGCGTAGGAATATTTCCTGCAACATAGTTCAATCAGACGCTCGACTGTCTCCGTAAATCTCCGACAAGCAAATAGACTCTCTGCTTGTCGGAGATTTTCAGAGACGGCCTAGTCGGTTGAACGATAAAAGAGTTAAATATTGCTTGGATCTTTAAATATCCAGACATATTTCGATTATTGATGCATAATTTGCTGAAATAATTCTATCTATAAATATTCCACAATATGATTCCTATGAGTTTTTGTCGGGATTCTTGTCAATTCATACGGGTATTAAAAAAAATTCTGCGTAATTCTAATACAGTTAAGAAATTTCTTGCCGATCGAAATTACATATCGTTAACTTTAAACCAAATAATAATCAATGAAATAAACTCCCATCAGTACTTCCTTATTTTGATTTGATAATTGTAATCAAAAACAATCCTTTATCTTTTAAAAAAAAATGAAATAAATTATAAACAAAACAAGAAGGGCAATTGTCTTAGAAATAATCGATTTGTAAGAATGTTACAAATCTCGGTAAGCCAAAATTCAAAAATAACCTTCAAATAAACTGAATTGAAAATATTTGTCAAATCATTGTCGTCCAGTTAAACATGATGTTTATTTTAGAAGAATTGAAAGATGAATAAAGAAAGCTTAAACAATTCGTATTTAGTTAATAATTGGATGTATAAACAAATCTTTAGTTTAATAAATATATAAATTAAAACAATCTTGAACAATTACTTTAAGGTAGCTCGCGGGTTTACTGCTTGCGAGAAAACCTACCCTGAAAATTTGTCCGCGTGATCGATAGGTTTCAGAGATGTTATCGTGATTCAAACACAGTGTCGCTGATAAAATCAAGCAACGCCATTTCAATGAAATATATAGTAAAATGCATATCTTAGTCGAAAACCGCATTTCAAAACTATGCTCCAAACTTTTAAACGATCTAGACGAACTTGATTTTACTCAACACAATAACAGAAGAGATAATTTTGAATCAATTTATAAAAAAAAATCAATATGTGTTCTCGGCCAATTTTTCGTAAAACAACTTTTAAGATTTAAAAGATTTCACAAAATCCTATATTTTTATCACGACGTTAGCCCGACGTCATCAATTTCTTTCGTCTGAGAACCAAATACGAAAATGCGCTGGTTGACCAGACTAGCTGATTAACACATATTAGAACATGCAAACCTAATTAACATTATTATGAATGTTTTGGAATCCATAAAGGAAATAAATGTAAGGTTGTGAGGAGAAGAAACATGGCTACTTTTCTTTTCAATGAGTCAGTCATGCATTCAATGCAAAAATAATTACCATACAAGTATTGACATATAAATAAGTTTGTAATCGCATTCGATAACTAGCTAAAGCCAAAATAATTTAATAGTTAGATCGGTATTTGAAAATACAGAATTCATAATTGTGAAACGAGCGAAGTTGATACATACGGTTCAACTTATTTACAATGTACTTGTCTAAACATAAATTAGATTAAAGAGTTCCAACGCACACTCATACCTTATAGAACTCAATGCGACAATGTATGTCATCTTTAAATTTTTAGCACTTGGTAATATAAATGTTTGTATTAACTGCAATTTATCTTTTTATAATATTTCGTTTTATGTTTCTAAAGATCATTTGTTATTTCTAAAAGAAATGTATGAGTTTGCTATGACGGTCAATTCTTTACGTCGAATCCTATTGTGACGTCAGCAAACCCGCGAGCTACGTTAATCGATCAGGTACAGGTACATGTAAATGCATTATTGTGAATAAAACACTAAGCCTTACAGTCCAACCTCCTCCATCAATGTCCATCACGCAAAAAGCTGTCACGTGACCAACGACTGGAAGTTTAATTCTGTATAAACCATTCGGTAGAAATGGTGATATACTACGATAACCTGTGCAGTCTGTCATGTCATCATCGTCTAAATTAAAACACAAATAAAATGAAATAAAATGCCAATTGATTAACTATTATATTTTACATAATTGAGTAGGCTTCTTCTGATTCATACGTCAAATATAAACGTAGAATGCATTGCTGAAAAAATGCGTGTCGGCACAATACATAATTGATGTAAGCAAGAAAGATTGTAATATTATCTTATAGCTATATATAAACAAATCACTTTTTATAAGAAATAGTCGGAAAAACACCTATATGATATGAATATTTTTTAAAATTATAATACAAAGAAAGAAATTTAAGTTTTAGTTTCATCCTGTATATAATTTGTTATGAGAAATATGAAATGAAATCATGTATTTAAATGTTATGACACTTGCCTTTGACGCAGTATGTACTATTGTTTTTAAGCTGCACACACTTCTGATTCGCTGTACATGCACGACAACTATTGATCTCATCCATCTGAAAAACCAACAAGAAAGAAATTGACGTAAGAATAACCGGAAATTAATAATCTTTTAAAACAAAAATGTCTTTAAAATACATTGTAATGAAAAGTGAAACAAAATGAGTTAGCCATATCAGTACATCAATCGCAACTTCTCGGGCCTTTCCGGCAAGCTCGGAAAAACACCTCGAATGTATTAAGTAGGCGTCCATGACAACCCCCTTTTTATAAAACTTGATATGAATAGAAAACAATTTACGATCTGTTGAGATGTGAGCTTTACGTCATTAAAGTAAACGATATACACTAAAATATAACACAGATGCGACATACAAGACACTCTAGCCGATACTTATTTTAATGGGAAGCGACTCCATTTTGTACAAGATTTTAACATCCGGTGATGTTAATACATTCGAGGTGTTTTTCCGAGCTTGCCGGAAAGACCCGAGAAGTTGCGATTGATCAGTACATGAAATATACTTTCACAATCATATGAATCAAATTATCATATCCTTAGAACTGTAATTTATTTACACATATGTATATTTCATCTATGTGTGTATAGATCTATACTTTTAAATAAAGACTTTTGCCAATAAACTACAAATTTAAATGCCTGCATTACAGTAAGAGTTTACATCTGTGATAGTTCAACACTTGTGAGATAATGTCTGTAAACTATAGTTGAATTTTACCTGATCTGTAATTGCTGTAAAATTAATCAAAAATCTACTTTTATTTTCGAAAAACTGCCCTGAAGTTGCAAAAATGAGAGTAAGGTGTTGGATTAAGCGGATCAATTTCAGGGCAAGGGAGTGAGTATTAATATAATGCTAGCAATGATATAATTTAGATTAGTTACCTAAAGAATAATCATATATTTATCACATATTTATCAAAAATACACATAGAAATTAAAATTTGGCTTGAATAGATAAAAGGCGCTAATGCGTTTCTTAAATGCGCGATTTTAATTTTAATAGAAAGAACTCCCATGTGTTGCTCAAAACGAGATAACCAAGAATACGAGCTAAATGATTAACATCATGGCGGAAATTGCAAGGAGAATTCATCATGCATCGGGCAGTTACTTTGGACCGGAGAACTTTCCTTTAATCAAAATATACTTGCACTGTGTTGAAAGAAAAAAAACAATTTTTCAACAAAAGGTAGTTGGCAGTTTAGCTTGTATTTCTTTTAAAGAAAAAGGTGGCTGTGTTTTCCTTAATTCAAGTGAATTTTTTAAAGCGAAATCTTGAGTATATGGACATAAGAATAGACCATTAGGGCACAATAGTAAAACGCTTTGAGCATTTAAACAGTGATTAAGTAAAAGCAGACATTTTCTGTTTCTCAAACAACGGCAGAAGTAGCAAAAAGAAAAATGTTAAAATGAATGTAAAATATAAGTTTCAATCAGAATTAAATTTTAATACTTTTTTCCACTTAAAACATGAATTTGCTTCATTTTATAGCAGTTTGGTTGGAGTTTTTTTTCTCTTCATATTATTCCTTTATAAAAGGGTTTTCATGATGCTATAATGATTCAATAAATAACTTAAACATTTTATTTGATAAGCCGAATTATAGTTAGCATTTTGTTGGGGTAATTTTAGCACGGTGCCTATACAAGTATTAAAAACATTTCATTATTATTGTAGTTCATTAATGTATTAACCATTTTCCATTTTACTTTGCTGACAAATATTTAAAGCAAATTTCCTCTTGACTTCCAAAAAGAAACAGCCAATTGACTATTGTCGATTTTTATTTCAATAAACACTACAATGCTTTTTACGGTGATTCATGCGGAATATGAAGGTGGCGACATTGCAATAAAAATATAAATCCGTGTTAGCGGGTTATGAAAATTGTTTCTGCATTGATCTCTACTTTTATTTCCCGTAAAAGAGGTGGAACATTGCAAACAGACAACATAATATTTGAAAGCATCATATATATATATATATATATATATATATATATATATATATATATATATATATATATATATATATATATATATATATATGGCCCCGTGAAATAAACATCATCGTTAAACTTTAACTTTTTGTTATCTTTGTACAGAAATACGTTTGAAGTTTGTTCATAATTTTCATTTTAAATTAAGTGAATTAATATTTGAATTAATATGGCATCATAAAGTTTACTTTTCCCCGCCATTTTCGAAGTTTTAGCATAAAACGGCTGGTTTTCAAGCAGTATTTTTTTTAAGAAACCATTGAGCGATTGCTTGAACAAACAAAATATGTACACCAAAGATGTATCTATTCGTACTTATAAGTGACAAAAAGTTTGTTCTTGTTCAATGCGTCGCTCTAAATTTCCCATTCCAAAATTGACAAGAAAAATGTCAAAAATTGAGTGATTTTTATTTTATTATGAAAATAGCAACACTCCTGACGGCATATACTGCCAGTGACTGCAAATAAATCAAATAGATAGGTGAAAAATATAATGTATAGCAACTCCGTTGAAAAATAAAATTTAATGTACCTGAAACACTTTAAAAATGACGAATCATGGGGGCAAAATTTGACTTAAATCAAACAAAGTTCTTTGCATGTAGAAAACTTATTTCAAATGGTGTTAAAAGTTGCTGCAAAATTTGATATAAAACAACATAATTTACAAAAAAGAGATACGATGCGCTATACTTACGCCCCTGTTTTGAAATAAAAATCATCATACGTGTAAAGGCAATTGAGGGTAGACAATTAATCTGACGAATGATTGAATTTTAAATCATGCTGCAACAATAAAGTACATACGAAACAACTAAAAGCCGATTAAAGCTTGTAATTTGTAACGTAAAAAAAGAAAGAACTTTTCTTGAAAGGCTAATTCCTCTTTTGAAATATATTGGCTTTCTTTGTTCGTGTTTACAACTTAAAAAATATTAGTTAAAACTGAATAATTCATTGTTGACGCCAGAAACGCACCGCTCCTTAAAAGTGTCATGTCATATAAACCTTTGCCTTCTGACAAAACCTCACTCAATCACATCTGCAATGAAACGTCTCATACTCATAGTCAATGTTCACAACTCTAAAAAAGGGTAAGTAATTACCAAACAACTGAATAATTGAACGTGTAGATCAATTACGGTAAAACAATGTCAACCGTTGCATGCACTAATATGTATAAGTGGTGTCAATGAACACTGAATGAATGAAGCATGTTATTCGTTAAGTTTGGGTTGATGCTACATCAATAGACCGTGTGCTCTCTGCAAGAAATGTTTTTATAATCAGAGCAATGATCATTAAACCAGTGGGTGATATTAGTAGTTTATCATAAAGCGTTTGTTACAATAATAAAGCTTGTGATAGACAGGTATATGTAAGCGATTATCTACGTCCAAAGTTTTACAACCTCCTGAATTTATGAATGCACATTCAACGTGAATGGCTCTCATCAGATTTCGTACTATATGTCTACAATTAAGACTCAAAGATGAAACTTCTGAATTTTAGAAAACCTTTAGAATAATATTGGTTTTTTTCTATGAAAAGAAATAAAATTCTGTAGTGAATCATTGTGTTAAAGGTGGTTATTACACCTGAAAGGTGTGATATGAATAACAAATTTTGAAAGAGGTTATAAGTTTTTAAGCAAATGATCTTTCACATGAAATAAGTGAATTGTTTAAACCTGCACTTTATAAGTTAGACGGCTGCAAAAATGTCACCAGGGAATCAAACCCTTTGTCTGCACCTAAGTTAGCTCGCAGGTTTACCTGTTTGTGAGAAAACCTACCTTGAAAATCTGTCCACGCGATCCATAGGTTTTATAGTTTTATTTCTAAAATTTATTTAAGATTCGTCTGCGCGGTAATAATGTTATCGTGTTACAAATACAGTGTCATTGATAAAATCAAGCAACGCCATTTCAATGAAATATATATTAAAATGCACATTTAAACCGAGAAACGCATTACAAAACTATGCTCCAAACTTTTAAACGATTCAGACGAAATTAATCATACTCAACACAAAAACAGAGGAGATAATTATGAATCAATTCATAAAAAAATATCAGTATGTGTTCTCGGCCAATTTTTGGCAAAAAAACTTTACAAATTTAAAAGATTTCTCAAACCTTATATTTTCATTACGACGTTAGCCTGACGTCATCATTTCCTTACTTCTTAGAACACCAAAATTGAAATGCATTTATTGACAAGACTAGCTGTTTAACACATTTTAGAACATGTTAATGCTTATTAGACATTATTGTGAATGTTATTTAAAAATGCAATTAATATAAGGCTGTAAAGATACAGAAAAATTGCTATTTTTGTTTTTATGAAACTCTGAGTCAATCAATGCAAAAATAAAATGCCAGGCAACTACTGACATTATAAGTAAGTAATCGAATAAAACAGTTATCTCAAGCCAAAAGAAATTTAAGAATTTAATCGGTAGTACAAATTACGGAAGTTATAATTGTAAAAAAAAAAAGCGAAGTTAATGCATACATAAAACATGACTTTAAATGGAAGAGTTCTAACGCACACTCATTCTTTATCTTTATAGAACAAAATGTGACAATGTATGTGACATCTTTAAATTTTCAGCAATTGATATTATAAATTTTTGTATAAACAGTCATACACCGCATATAAGCTTTTTAAAATATTTTCTTTTATACTTCTAAATATCTCATTTGTCATTTTAAAATAAAATTATGAGTTTACTATGACGGTCAACTCTCTACGTCGATTCCTATTGTGACGTCAGCAAACCCGCGAGCTACGTTAAATCATTGTGTTTAGTTTTGATACATCTATATTTCAAACTTATGGGATTATCATATGTTCTTACCTGCTCAATGCTTGCTTCAGCGTAATCTTGTGACGATTCTGATTTTTCTGTAGATGATACTATCTCGCACAACAAGTGCTTCCTTTGGTAATTTATCCCTTTACAAAGGTTTGGTCTAGCCAGACATTCCTTTACACACTTTTTCTGACCAACAGTCGCTACAACTGTCACCACAGGTCCAGAAAACCGTTCTCCATGTATCATTTGGACTGTAGACCCAATTGTATAGAATACTGTATATACTTGTAAAATAAAAAACACCAATTCTCTTTTAACATTTCGGAACATTTTTTTTTACAAAGGTACAATTTATGTATCTTATCTTGTTTGGTCACGTTTTTGCTAGGCAGCTATCTTTCCAGATCCAACGAATAACGACATGACGCAATCATATATTCTAAAATAATCTGATCATGGAGTCATCGTTCCATAAAATCATGATTTATTAATGAGTGAATTCAATAAACGAAAGCAGTAGTAAATCGTGACAGAATGATACACTATTAATCAACGTTATGCATCCAAATGAGATTGGCAACTGATCGAAATCTCGCAAACTCCGGCGGTCTTTATTGTAAAGAGTTTCCAGTTTTAGTCATTATATCTTTCTAACAAACAATAATATCGAAATATAAGCAGCTAAAATCAATTACCCGTCGTCTGAGACTTTGCCGATGTTTTATAGCTGGCCAATATATTCTCTATATATTACTCTTAGTTTTCATTTTTTTTTTGTTTCAAAAATGTCTAAAAACTGTGCACACTTTTCATGAAAACAATATTACTTTTGGTTTAAGATCATTATCTCAGTTTACTAAAATGTAGTTCTCCAAGTAAGGTTGGTCCCATACCATTTTTCAACAACAAAATACGCTAATGGCGGAGTTGCCAATCTCTGTTATTTATGTCCCTGATTCTAGTAGGTGTGTCCTAATTTTGTCTGTTCCGGGTACCACATTTTTCACAACCATATCTGTCAGCTTTTTTATTCTTCTTCAGTTAACACATGAATTAAGTCTTGTCTCTAAAAAAAGAAAAAACCATAAATCCCAAACGACTACATATGTACTTTGTAGCATTATATTATAGATATATAAAAGGGCTTTTTATAGTACAGGTAAATTAAAATAGTGATTTAAACTAATAGATCTGTTATAAGCAATTCCATATGCATACATGTATCTTTTTCAAATATTTTAATTACATGAAAAAAAAAAATTGGGTTAAGCTGGTGAGAATGTTAATCTTTAATTCAGTTTAATCATAAAATTATAATAGCATTTCGTACTTACAAATTTTTTAATTTTATTTCGTAAACAGAAGTAAGGTATAATGATGTATAAGGTCATTAGAGTTGTAGTTTTGAAACAAATTTCCGAACTTTGCTATGAACAATTGGGCGAAAAGTTTTACAAGATTCCAAATATCCTTTGCTGATAATCTGTTAAATTATTTGATAAACCATACTTTTAAGCTTTGGAAGTACTTGCACCTCTTGTTTAGTTTGGTTTGATAACTGAGGCGTCTGTTTAAGACAGTGCCAACAGTTTTCTCTCCAAAAAATGGTATTGTAAATGGTTTACCTGCTCTGTGTGGTTTTTATAAAACTCACAAACAAATGCTTCTGTTCGGCTCTTATAATTTTGGTTTTCTTCAAATTCCATTGTATAAGACTTAATCTCTAATTTTGGATGTTCTTCAAATTTTGTAAACTTGTCGGAAATTGGGCTTTCACACACTTTACTTGTCTTTGTTAAATCTTTCAAAGGAAGTATAATTTCATCCTCAGTTATGTTCATTGTTTTCAATCTCAAACTTCGCAAGGGTATTAGGAAATCATATTAAAAAATGTGGAATCAAATATACATGTAAATTATTGATTAGTAAATTAGATTATAGTTAGTAAATACCTATTCAAATATTAAAACACCAAAAACGTAAAAAAAAAAATAAAAGAGCCAGCCATTTTTTTTAGAAATTAGATTGTACATTATTACGTAAATATACACATTGACGACGTAATAACTAAAAGTGGAATGTCATGTGAATTAGATAAGAAAGCATTGTAAACAGATTCAGAATGTAGGAATTTTAAGAACTCTACCTAAGTATTTTTGAATGATTTATTGAGAATTGAACAAGAGATTTGCACATGTATTACGTAGATATATACATTGATGACGTAATAACTTAAAGTGGAATATCGTGTAAATTTGATCGGAAAGCATTGTAAACATATTCAAAATATAGGAATTTAAAGAACTCTACTGACGTATTTTTGAGTGACTTGTTGAGAATTGAACAAGAGATTTGTACATGTATTGCGTAGATTTACACATTGATTACGTCATGACTAAAAGTGGAATGCTGTGTAAATTTGATCGGAAAGCATTGTAAACATATTCAAAATATAGGAATATTAAAAACTCTATTTAATTATTTTAAGGTGATTTGTTGAGAAATGAAGAACACAATTATTGAACATATGTTAACTTTATTAAATATTCGCTAAATCATTATGCTTTTATTTCCCGACAAGGCTTTCCTCTGTCGTTGTTTACTGTATAAACATCCAAATAACACAACTCTACTCCTTATATTTTTGAATTTCACATTTAACACAATCATATCAATAGTTTGGATATTGTTTAACTTGAAAAGTGCTGCTTGAATTTCAAATTATGTGTTGATTTGATGCAGCATGTCACTTTCCGTGCAAACTGTACGTACAAAGTTTTGACGGTTTTTTAAAGAAATAGACGAATAGCTGATCTATTGGAGGAGGATATAATCAAATAAAACACTAAATTGTCCTTATGTTTCTGAAATCTAACTGCATTGTAATTTTCAGATGACCTGTCGCTCATGCAAGAGCCATAAACATACACAATTTGATTGAAATTTCCTTCAGTGATAAATCTTTGTTATTTTCCATGTCTTTGATATATCATTAATATTTATTACTTTGATATGATATTGGCGCTTCTGATTGGTCGAAAAATTTCTTTGATACCTGCATCAATAAATTTTTTGCTGGATCTTCTTTTCTCATCTGTTCTGACTTAACATTATTTATAGAACGGGAATTTCCAAGATAAACAATGTCAACAAAATGTAAAGTTTGTTAAATTGTCAGGAAACAAAATACAACTTTATAAATTGTAAAAATTAAAAGTTTAACCTTCAGATATAAACTATAAAAATTATTTAATTCACTTAATAGAAATAACTTGAGATCAACGATCAACATTTACTGCGAGGCTGACTGTTCCAATTCCAAGAATGATTATAACGAACATACAAGCATATGCACTTTCATGGTACTCATGCTGTTCAAAGTTGGTAACGATGAGTAACGATGAGTTTTAAATTAACACACGTACACGATCGGTCATCAGAAGAAGCACCGTAAAGTAAAGCTATGTGTAATGTATCAAATCCTTCAGCGTATTCCAAGCATATCTCATACAAGTACCTCACAGGCTATCTAGTTACCACAACATTTACAAAAGTCGCACATACATACTATACTTTGTTGACATTTTAACTATTTCGTCCACGATCGCGTCTCCTTGCTTATGCCCAGTTACATATTCCAGCGATTTAACTAACATTAAAACCAGTTTTTACGAATTTTTCTGCACAGTGAATAACATCACAAGCCATCGCATGTATTTCCCTTTCGTTTTCAATTCACCCAGTTCAGATTTCAACTCTCTATTTGTGTTTCTTCCATTAAATTCAGTTCTGCTCAGCTGAAGGCTCATCCATTTTGAAAAGTGTTGCTGTTGTTGTTTTGTATTCATACGCGCCGCTTCGGTTACATTATTTACATTTTTGATCAATGAAACTTCAGATTTTATTATTTGAAAATGTGTCATTAAATGATAAGAAATGAATTTAATAAAATTTCTATTGAACGACGTATCAAAGGAAAAATTGACCGGAAAACATTTTCATCAGTACGTTACGTATATTTCTTTTTCAAAATGCGTTGACTTGGTCAAATTAACGCACTTTGAAAAAAAAATTAAAATGCGTAATTTTTCAAAGTGCGTTGTAACAGTGCTGGCTTCGAGATTATCAAACGTTTTTAGACTTAATCGAAATTGCACTCATTCATACAATTATAATACATCAATAAACGGCGCTAAAAGTTTGTAACTTTCAAGGGGATATTGAGACACGTTTTAATTGCATATCATTTTTTCGGTGTTTTAAATCACAAGGCAATAAGACAGTATACACATTTTTACTTAAGTCTAGGACTGCTTCATGATCCTGAGGCCAGGTTTGCCTCAAAGCAGTAGGTGGAATAGTCCAGCGTTTGGCTAGGAATCTGATAAATGTGACTTAATCAAACGAATCATTAGATTTCAAAATGCTGATAAGAGTATTACTTGAGTGGAGGATTAAAAAAAATTCGGAAGTCTGTGTCAGCTTGTGTTTGGGTTATTTCTTAGTAGTATTCAATGTGGTGTTTACGGATAATCGGTTTGATATGTAGGATATCAAAAATAAAAAAAAATCTCAGTTTAAATCCAGCTTTTAATTATTACTTATTAATTTATTAAAAAAAAAAAAAAAAACAGAAGGCTCGCTGTTTTTTTTTTTAAACTTTTATTATTATTTTTTTAAAAAGACCAAACCACACAATAGAAAAAAATCAGAACCAGAATTGGAATTGATAAACTTTCTTGTTTAATGAACAACCTGAATACTGCAAGATGGCTTCAGTGCAGCATATACCATAGAAAATAGCATACAATTTCTTTTACTTTAAAAAATAATACAAATTTCTTAGATTAAACCTTTTGTAATAACAGCATAGTTATAAAACCTAGATATAAGATATCAAGAATAACTACAGTACTTTAAACACTGATTAAATAATGCATGCACTGTAATTCACGTATTGTTTGTGACAACTATGTTTAGTTAAATTTTTTTACACCCTGTACTTATGATTAGCTATATGCAAATATAGAATAAAAATGGAAATATAAAACAATCTTGAACATATCATCAGGAAGTATACATGTATATATGTTAAAGTAGATAAAAATATTTCAACATAGAATAACTCTCTCTCTTTTTTCTCTCTCTCTCTTTCTCTCTATCACTCTCTCCTTTGTACACAAAAGGATCAAATTTTACTGCAATATGGTCGAAGCTATATTATATCACAATATGTACAACTAGTTTTATTAGCATAAAATATTTACATCGGTCATGAAAGAAAAATATGTCATCCGTTTAAGGAAAATATATGGTCAAAAAATAAGCCAACAGATCTATCTAAAACGTTTTAATATGATGCTTTTGATAATAAAATATTATTTGATAAAGAAAAAATACGAATATTTTAGCTTTAAATTAAAGCAATTTCCAAATACCTACACAGAGATCTTCGTATAAAGAAGGTAAATATAGTTTTCAAAATGGCCAAGACCATGAATCCCTCTTAAATTTATTAAAACATCAGACACGTACGTGATACTTATTAAATATGTACGTGCATTTAAAAGAAATCAAACGTAATGGGGGAAAAGAATAAGTTTAAAAGCGGTGACTGTGTATTTAATGACCCAACCATATCTTCGTTATACAAACGATATAATTGTAAGTATCATCATGCTTATTTTTGCTCGATTAAAATTTTTAAATAGAAATGTTTTAAAAACTTACATTGCAATGCAGTATACTTAATTAATTAAAGAGTTAATAGATTAAAATTTATGTTTAAACACGAATAACAGTCCTTGACTACGAAAATGAATTGTCCACAAAATATATGCCAAAAAACATAAGTTAATTATAAGTTTACGCATTTAATAATAGATATTTACATTCATTTGTTTATTATCCAATGTTTTTGTTTGCAGTATCACTATGAATTAACTTTGAAACGTATAGTTCAATACATTTCATTATTGTCGTAAATGACTTACTGCTGCGGCAAGAGAGGAAAGTTGGTGGGAGTCATAAAAATAGCGTAAAAATGTCAATATTATTAGAACATTATGGTAGGGGCGTGATTGAATTTATCATAATGATCTGCGTGCTTAAATGGATTTGACTACGCCTAGATCATAATAATCACTCATAAAATTCAAAAAATAATACCTAAAATACGTTAAAATATTAAATGTAAATGAAAATGGTAAATGACAACGTTACATGAAATCCCTTTGAATCTCAAATGGCTTTTAAAGGGGCATGATTACGATTTTTGTTTATTTTTTTTCAATTTAAATGTTTACAGTGCTTCAGTAAGATATTTCTATTGCTCAGCCAAAACTTAAGTGTCAGTCGTCGAATCACCAGCAAGATACATAGCTCAGAATTCTTTATGTAAACAAATCTTTGGTGACTATGATGTTTTGGTTTCACATTTTGAATGTTTCGAAGAAATTCCAGCTTTAGACCTAGAATCAGCAGATTACATGTGCAATTCATTATATAAAGAACATTTCCCATGTTGAATAAATGTAAACAAAATAATGGCACGAACCTTGTTTACATAACAAAGAATGTTGAGCTCTGTCTCTTATAACTTTGATATTGACATGCAATCAAATGTTGGTTGCATTGCATTACCTATGTTTTGTAAACAATAAAGATAAGAATATAATTTGACAAAATCGTGAGCATGACCATTTAAAACATGTCTGTTGAATACAGCAAAATACTTTCAACCTATATAAGTTTAGGCAGACGAGTATTGATAAATATAAGACATGAATAACAACGATAAAAAAAATAATTATACATGTAATACTAAAAAAAATTTCGTTTATTTCCGAAATATGTCTTCATAAAATACAGATCATGCCAAATGATAAGTATAAAAAACACTTTTAATGTGCATATTGTAAAATAACATTTTGACTCTGTTAAACGTCTAAAAAATACCCAACTTTGGTCGTCGATGTACTTATTTTTAAGAAAAGAGCTGATGATTAACTTTTTTAAATATATTATAATTTAATTAAAGGTTATACATTTTACAGCTAAATTTTGATGAGTTTCCTGACGATATCTTGATCAAAATTCACCAATACCATATAAGAAATCATTCGCAGCTTTTCATGCCTTGTCGACAGAGCTCGGGAAAACAATTCAAATTTAATAACCATTACCTGATATTAGAACTTTATTCAAAATTGAGTCGCTTCCGATTGGCTTTTCATCTTCTGTGGTCTATTTTTGAGTATATCATTGACTTTAATAAATCCTAGTTCACATATCAACAGATTGTAAAATAGGATGTACGTAACTATATTGAAATTTATTAAAAAAACAAAACAAAACAAAAAAACCTGAATAGTGATAATAATAAAGGTGGGTTGTCGGAGTTCCCTATGAAATACATTTAATGTGTTTTTCCCAAGTTCTGCTAGAATAGCCTAAGAAATTATGACGCATACTGATGTTATTGCTTAATTGAAAGGAAAAACAGTTTGGCAAAAATTGTTTTAAAAAAAAATGTGTTGTGGTCAGTAACTTAATTGTCCCCATAACATTTGCAAAACAACTATTTACACCCTAGCAATACAGCATTTTTTATGATTCGTCTAAATATATCTTGCAAAAAATTAACTAATCATAGATATAACTTCAAGTTAAAATCTGCATTCGATCTTTTTTTTATTAATATGAAGAAAAAAATTAAGACCAAAAAAATCTCATTTAGAGATTTGTTGTTAACAAGATCACATTTCAACGAACAATTAGAGAAGAAATGAAACCAATGAAAATAGGATTAATATCCTGGTAGAAATTAAAACTCATTCTCCACATAATTATTTGACCCATTGCGAATTGGTTCAAAGATTCAAAAGATACTACGATCATTTTTTTGAACCAACTTTTCTTACCATTAAACGAACGGTTCTCAAGGAATAATAGTGCGTTAACCACGGTAGATAGGTAATTCCTTTTCCAAATATTGTTGTGTCACCAGCTAGATATAACCCGTTTGGATTTGAGCAATGACATGATCTATGCCACCAGCCGGAGGGGAACTGAATTCCACAATTATTATAAGCGTTCATATCATTATCTTGATCTTTCGTTGTAAACTTCATATTGCTGATGATCTGGGAACCGTTGGTGAAACAGTCGCCTTAAAAAAAATACAAGAAATATTGCTTTAATATTATAGGGGGCTGGGTGGTTCTTAAAATCAATGTTGATTTTTTTCAACTACTTATTTAGCCGTATTAACCATCATGTAGTAAAGAACAAATCCAAATTGTAAGCTTCAAGATGAGAATGTGTTCCTATTTCTTCATAACCAGCTCTCCTATTAAGGGATTTTTATTTCATAAAGAATAAAAACTGATCAAGACTACCCAGCCCTTGAAAGTCCCTTGTTTATTGATAATAATTGATTTTTAAACATTGGTTCATGTATTCTGATGTTCAAACATATTGCATTTCTAATATAAAACGTATGCATACTTAGTAGAAATTTGATCAATTTGTATGACCGGTAGTATCACAATTCTTATTTCTTATTGCTTTACTTTTAAAACACTTACACTAATGTTGGAAGACAAAACTTCATTAACTGGATTTATATTTTAGCATTCATTCGAACAAAAAATGTATATTCAACTAAAGACACGCTATAGATCAACTATAACGGAGAATACGTGATTTTTAAAAAAAAAAATTATCCTTTATTTCAACACCTATACAACTCCTTTTATTTGCATTTAAATAAGAAATGAAATATGTCTTGCACAAATTCAATGTATTCGCTTTCAAACCAGCAAATCTTTGAGACTCTGTCAGTCGTCGTTAAAGCTAAACCCTCCGGACAAAAGAAGTAGTTAAATTTTACTAAAAGGGGAATAATTCACAACCGGATGGGAATTTTCATCAAAAAACGGCTATGTTAAGGCTGTCCAAAGCTAAATATATATTGAAAAATGATACTATTTTAATTATCGAAAAATACTTTTACTGAGCGAGTTTCTATAAACTTTTATTACATAAATTAACAGTGACATCCAACACTATATTTGATGTATTTTTGTGACGTCATATATTTTTCTTAAGCACGTGACGGGTGTATTCTAACACGGTAAATGATCTATAAAAATCGCATCAGCACAAGTGAACAATGTCATTAAATCAAAAATATTTTTATGAAAAATCCTTCGATAAGTAATGTATTTTACAGTTCTTGCTGGGGGTTCATATAAATATTTCGTTTATTTGAAATATTGTCAAAACATTTCGCACCGCCATCGAAAATAGGCACATTTTTACCTTTTAGGCTCGATTTACACAAAATCGGGTCAATCTGTAGGTTTCCCCCAGCAAGATTCACATTGGTACTAATTTTCTCTCCCGATTTCACTTAAAATATACTAAGATTGTTTTTATCTTTCACTTGTGCCAAGTCGTTTTTTATATGCATATACATATCGCCATTCGTTAGACTACACGTAGCAGGGGGAGTCTTAAAACCATTAGTTTATGAATAGTTATTTACCTATTACGAAGCTTTAAAACTGTTGATTTTTTTAATACTCCATATCGGTGATATTGAATTTAGTATCACTAGTATTTACAACAGTGTCTATGTAAAGGAATGAAGCGGTTTTATATTATGCACTATGAATATCATTTATTATGTTACGATACATTCCCTAAGAATGATCCAAAGGAATGCAGATCGTGACGTCAAAGTTAACTATGACGTCATATCTTATGAAGTACAGACAAGTGACTTTCTACATATCGCTGTGAAATTAATCGGGCAGCCTTCACATAGCCGCGTATAAAACGACAACATTGCGCGGCATGTTATCAGACCTGAAAATTTCAAATCAATCGGTGAACAAACGAGCGAGATATTAAGGATCAAAGTTGGCGTCTATAGTCTGTCCCAGGTTATTGCTTCCATCGCTTTTTGATGATTTTTAATAAAATTACACATACCTGTGAAAGAAATACAGTTGAAATCGATGAAAGGGAATATATCCAAGATATCTTCATTGAACAATTATCCCTTTTCACTCATAAAATTTCACAGGAACGAAAACAAATATCTTACGGAGATTTATATTAATGGGAAATGTTTACATCTTTTCTCCATTCGGAATACACTCGGAATACATCGCGCAATATTTTAACGTTATCATCCGGGCTTAATAATGGCTGATGCAATGCAAAATCTCCGTAGACTTTCAATTTTGGGATGTGTATTGAAACCTGAAGCGGTAGAGGGGGCGTTTCAAAACAGATAATCTGGACATTTTTCATATTAGTGGATGAACGTAGTTTGAACACAAAGGTATTTACTATTATTGAAATATCAAGCAAAAAGTGGTGGAAGCAAAAACTCGGGACAGAGTATAGAAGAAAAAATAATAAGAAGAAATCTGAAAATTTTTCAGAATAGTAGTAAGGTCTTCCGTTTCCGAGCGGAAGACCTTAATAAGGGAAGTGTTATTTATGATCTTACTAACATTTCCAAAATATCTTGATATGCCTATTGTGGATTTGCTTAAAGTATTATTAATCATATTACCAACATTTCCAGAATATCCTGATATGCTTATGGTGTATTTGCTGGATTCGTCCATCACATCTACATGTGTATATTTGACATAGCGAGTCTGGTCTGTAAAATCACTCATGTCCATCCGCAGTTCAAATGATCCTTGACTTAGAAGATGATGGAGCTTCTCATTGCCTTGTATCAAAAAGAAATTATATCTCATCAACCTTATCAAATCAAGTAATAATTTAATAATTAAAGTTATTTCAGTCAAAGGGTAAATATCAGAATACACCCAGCCTTAAATTCACCCACTTCTAACGAAGGAGAAAGAGTTGAAAATAAAACGGGGCAATATTTATCTGCATAAAGTATAACTAGTGTTGTGGGTATCATAGGTTGTATTTTTTAGTTTTAGTTCTATATATCCTGAATACAACCCGACATTGTGAGGCATACAAGTTGTAATCATTTTAATAAAGTGATTTGCAAAATCATTTAATTTGAATACTACTTTGTATTTAAATTATATGTTTTAGTTCATTTGCCAATTTAACATAATTGAGTCACGGGATCCTTTACAAAAAGGACAAATTATGATATATTTATGACAGATAACTGAGTAAGATTGTTTCTGCAAAAAAAAAATTGAAAACATTTATTAAAACTGTTTATGTGTTTTATACCAAACCAAAATTCAGCCGTTAGATTCCCAAAGCCGTTTTTATACTCCGCCCATGATCGATAGAAATCTTCTGAGCCGTCAAATCTACGCTGGAAAACCTATTTGAAATAATCAAAGTTATTTTCAATTCATATGCACATTCAGAATTTTTTTCGAGAAAAGGGGGATCCGAGAGATCTGTTGATTTGCAAGGTCGGTCCGAGATATATTTTCCAGAATTTCAACTTGAAAATTTTGGTAATTTGAAATTTCCCAATGAAGGACCGGGATATATATATAACAGTCCTGGGGCGAGGGGTTAAAAGGCATACTCTTGATAATTTCACTTTATAAATTAGAAAAGGAATTAAAATATCCGAAGGAAGGTGGCGATAATATGGACTCCTTACGTTTCCTTTTGTAGATTTGTGTGGAATGAATTTTCTTTGAAAGTAAGGTTTTATTGAGACGTAGATTCGGTTAAACATTTATTGAGTCTTGTGTCTGCAAATTATCAGTCTTGTTCTCTACTCATTTATGAATTATTTAAAAAATATATAAGTGCATCATATGCATTAAAAATAAGGATTTCCTTTTCAATTTAATATATGTTAATATACCAACTATCAGATTTAAAGAAACACATCAACTTTTATATAAAAACCCTAACATTTAACTAGTCTTCTTTAATATGAATTCTTTGTTTTATCATATTTTGGTTTATATTCGGTTAAAGTGATCACCAGTCCTCTTTAATTATGACTTATCACAAGCAACGTCTATCAACTGATTGACACAGAAAACAGAATCAATTATCACTGGTCTGATACAATATACAGGTGTCTGCAAGTTGTTTCACTTTTACTTTCCTGATGACAAAATGTTTGACAATTTCAAAACTTGCAATCTTATAAGAAAAGAGGAAGAAACTCCGAAAATTCCAAACTAAGCTCAACATTTCTGCTAAATTTCGAAAAAAAAAGTAACAATAAAAGTTTGCACTTTAAACAAGCTGGTTACCTTTTATGCATTCTTGCACTCTTATTGGAGCATTATACTTTTGATATTTTATAAGATAAAAGTACCAATAAAGTTTGTAATTTCAGAAAGCTTGATAGGGTATATTGATTGAATAATGATTAATTCAGACACTTTAAAAATTTATGTTATCATTCTTCGGTGTATCAGAACAATTATGCCTGATGCATATTAATTGCTACTGAAATATTAATTTGATGCATTTTGTATCATATTCACACCAATTAAAAATGGTCACTCACATCATGTTTTTAACAATTTTACTTTCGTACAATTGATTTCAAATTAGTTTTAATATGTTAACTTTTCTATCACTTTTTGTCCGGCGTCCGTATGTCTGTCTGTGCGTCTGTCCGGCCATCCGTCTGTTATTATTCACGGATGTACATATCCTCCTGTGCGTCTGTCCGGCCGGCCGACTGTTAACTTTCCACAGATTTTTAGTATCCAAACTTGAGACGAAATATCGCGAGTTTAAGGGGATACAGGTTTGTTTAAATAAAGGGCCATACCCTTTTCACAGGGACACAATTCAAAATTATTAAATATTTTTTAGCATTTTTATTTTAAGGAAGCAGTCTTCTCGTTATCAAACATAGTTCTTATAATAAGAAATTCATGAAATTTTGACACAGTCAAACGGATCATATTACCGAATGATTCTATCAGTTTAATCAAATTTGACCTTTTTGTTTTTGCTTAAAGGTCAGGTCAAGGTCACTACCATTTTCCTCAACGTAAAGGATGATAAAAATAAGTGTAGCTCTTAGTAGTTCTGTAGACATTTGTTTAAGATTTGAAGATTCTATTCATATGAAATGATAGAATATAAGAATGTCTATCAGCTTATACTACGAAATTGGAATATTTATACTAAAATTGATATTGCTTAGCCTGAATTTCCTCTAATTTTCTTAAATTTTGAAGAAATTTTGATTATTTTTTTATGCTTCCAATGATAAAATATTTCTGATTTTTTATGTATAATGAAGACTTTATATAAAGATATAAACTGACAGAAAATCTAATATATTGACCATTTGATAAGAGAGAAAAACTGATTTTAGTGATTTTTTTCACAAAAATCAATGCACAGAATGGGCACTTTAAAAAGCTTAGAAAAATGTAATTTGATAGGCAAATCATATTTTAAAAACATATTCTGAAACCCAAGTATCATATCATTAGTTCACATGAGTAAAAAAAATTCAACATTAATGTTATTGTTTTTAAAATGCTAAAACAGACTCTTTAATCTGCAGCAATTCTGAATTGCGAAACACGTGATATTTTCCAACGCCAATATTACGCCAAAAATATAGTCCTTGTTAGATTCTAAACATTGATTACTTTTTCTATGCCAAGATGTATGATAATAAAAAGAAAGAAAAATATACTATTTTAATTTCCTTTCATCTTGATTTAATGAACAATTAATCAAATTTACGTTTGTTGGTTACAAGTATCATTTACATTACTTATTCATGTAAAAAAGTTGTGAGTACAATACTTATTTCTTTTCAATGAAGCTTGCTTACAAGCTTTTTAAAAATCAAATTTTTCTGACATTTTGTGGCAGTTGTGCTTAACATCAGTTCATAATTGTTTGCAAATTAAAAACAAAAAAGCATATGCCTTATATGTACATTGTAGTCAAATTTTAAAAATTCAAAAATGACCTTTCAAAAACTCAAGATTGAATTTATTTGTCAAACAATTGCAATTTTCGTCCAATAAAGTTTTTAAAAGTGAAAGGAATCAAAAATTAAATGGACAAATAAAAAATAAGGTGGATCTATTAAATACATGTAAATGCGCTATTTTAAATAAAAACACTTACAGTCCAACCTCCTCCATCAATGTCCATTACGCAAAATGCTGTCACGTGACCAACGACTGGAAGTTTAATTCTGTATAAACCATTCGGTAGAAATGGTGATATACTACTATAACCTGTGCAGTCGGTCATGTCAATATCGTCTAAATGTAATATAAAAAGACAAAATGTTCATAATTTACTATTAAAATATATACAATAAAATGGGTTTTATGTGATGCATACAAGAATAAACTGGAAAATTTCAAAAAAAAATGTTTACGCACACTAATTGATTTAAACAAGTATGATTGAGAAGTTATCTAATAGTTATATAAAACTTTCATTATAAATCGCCGGGAAAAACTGAATTTAAATATTCTTTTTGGGAATCTTTGTAATATAAAGAAAAATGCAAGTTTCACTAACTCATACTATCTACAGTTATTAAATAAAACTATTCAAAAGTTATGACACGTGCCTTTGATGCAGTATGAATGATTGCTTTTAAGCTGCACACACTTCTGATTCGCTGTACATGCACGACAACTATTGATCTCATCCATCTGAAAAATCAACAAACCCTAATAGCGGAGTTGATCATAAAAGGTTGACTTGAAAGTTGGGTTCAAACAAATGGCCACAAATCAACAGTTCTTTTTTTAACAAAAATATGTCAAGAATAAGTAGACATATCTTATTTAAATCGGAGTCAATGCTTTTCATTGAAATTATTGTACAATTACATGAACAAAACTGTGTAGGCTTTAAATATACATATGTATAATGTCATCTGTTTATGTATAAATAATATAGAGTCGTATAACTTTTTAAAATCTTTCTGTAATTTCAAAAAAAGAACCTCTGGTGTCTTATTGCCTTGTGAGCAGCTTGTTTTAAAAAGAGAATGAAATAATATCATGTGTGATCAACATTCTTCTTATAAAAAAAATCTTATGTTTGTCATCAATCCATTTTTGTTGTTTCATAGGATTACAGATTTTGAAGAGATTTTCAAAGATTTTCTCTAACCATTCCTATGTAACAACCCCTTCCCCTCCAATTGTGATATACCCTACCCCACCGGATCATAATTTTAACAAACCTGAATTTGCATCATCTCAGGATGCTTCAATACAAATTTCAATTATAATGCCCAAATATGTTATAAGAAAATGATTTCTTTTAAAAGCTAAGAAAATTTCAAATTATATGACTTAAAAAAGGAATTGACTTTTCATTTAAACAGCTTTAAACCCAAAAGGCTTTTAAAGATTTAGTTAAGAGGAAGTTAAAATAGGTAATTAAAAATTCCAACGGATGGACGGACAGTCAGACGGACGTCAGACAAAGAGTGAACAGAAAAGCTCACTTTATCTTTCATATGAGATGAGCTTATTAAACAATAAAGATAAAACAACTTACTGAATAATCGATCGGCAAGATTAATTTAAATAATCAGATATGTCTGCATGCAATATCGTTGGTGTTAATGACCACTAACTGATTAAAGAGTTTTGTTCATTGAAGATGGGTTTATGCTACACCAATATACTGCGTATTCTCTGATAAAATTATTATTAGTCATATACAATAGTTAATGAACCAGAGAATAATTTTGGTTATTCATTATTCATGGGATCTCAGGCCTGTAAAATTGTAAAAGCAGTTAAAAGTTTGTAATAGATCGGTTCATGATTGCAGCTGATTACATGATTATAATAAAACATAATTGTTGTTTCGGGAATAGTAGTTTTCATCAAACATTAATTCTGTTGCATCCACTCAATATATTTGTATATGAATGTACATGAAAGAATGCCCAAATCCAGTTCAATCAATGTCTTTTTAAAACATGTACAGAATGAAGGGAATTTTAAGGAGGCTGGGGGGTCAAAATATAATTTTATATAAAACCATCAGATTTATTTGAAAATTTTATATGCGATTTCTGAAACTATCAACTACTATTTGATAAAGAAAAATTTCATATATTTTAATATAAAATTTCATCATTTCCCATTATCTTTATATGGAGCTCTTCTTTTAAAGGAGATCAATATTGTCTAAAATGGCAGCCAGCCCCCTTAACATGCATTTTCCAGATATCTACATGAACTATCTTTTCCCTATTTTGACCAGATGCAAACACACCCAACAAATCACAAAGGATATCCTCGCTCATTATAATAATGGATTTGATAAAAGTAAGCTAGATGTAAAGGAGTAGTAAATAATCAATAAATTTTAAGAATAAAATCGCTTATATCGACAGAGTTCCCATCTAACATTCTAGAGCCTTTTATTAGATTCATGAATTTCACATTTTAAGTAAAGGTCTTCTTGCCTATCATCGGCTTTTACACGGTGTGTCTGCTTATAAAGTTTAAAGATGAAGAGCTTGAAGATACATGAAATATAATGTGAATTTCTATGTGGGGGGTTTTCTTCCAAAAATGATACTAACCATTAAAAGCAAATCGATTTTTATACTGCATACAATTACATATTTGAATTTTCTTTTAAAAAACTCTTTACATGATTTGCAGGGACAAAAATGCCACATGGTAACTGGCATAGTAACACAGCTCAATATTTAAGCTGTTTTTCTACATTTAATATAATGTTAAAGCTTTTTTTTCAAACTTATAAGATTATCATATGTTCTTACCTGCTCAATGCTTGCTTTAGCGTAATCTTGTGACGATTCTGATTTTTCTGTAGATGATACTACCTCGCACAACAAGTGCTTCCTTTGGTAATTTATCCCTTTACAAAGGTTTGGTCTAGCTAGACATTCTTTTACGCACTGTTTCTGACCAACAGTCGCTACAACTGTCACCACAGGTCCAGAAAACCGTTCTCCGTGTAGCATTTCGACAGTGGATCCATGGACATAGAATATAGTACATACTGTTAATATGAAAAATAACTTTCTTTTTACGTTCTGTAACATTATTTCAAGAAGGCTTAAAATAATGATTCTTGTCTTGTTTTTCTGTTTTATTAAGCAGCTATAGCTTTATAGATCCAATCAGATCAAATCATTTTTTTAGAAATTAGTTGACGTCATTGTTCCAGGAAAACTATGATTTATTAATCAGTGTAAAATTAATGTAATTCCAGATAATGAAGGCATATTTCTTTTACAAGTATTACTCGATGAAAGGACACACTATTTAAGCTACGTGGTGCAATTATTTTTAAGTACCAAGGATGGTGGAAAATCTAATATATTTCTGGGTCCCTTGACAGACACTGTTTTGATGATAACCATATGTATATCATCGAATAATGCATATACAGAGGATGGAGTGAAATACGGCCCTAGCTGCAGTAAATTAGCTTCGCCTCGTGAAATAGTTGCTCTCTTGGGGGACAGTAAACTTGATCAGTCTCTTCCTCATAGCCAGTAAATAGGTATATAATATTTGCATCCATTATGAGAGAGAATTACATCATGCAGGTTTAGGAAGCTAGGTGGTCACCAGCTTAGCCATTAGATCTGCCTTTAAAACGAGATGATTTTGGTCAATAACTATAATTTGATAAAAATCAAAATAGTTAAGCTTCACGTTTTGAACATTTGTAATATCTTATACAGAGATTTTCGTTAAAATGCCACGACAAACCAGTGGTGTGTATTTAATGGCCTAACCATGTTTTTGATTTACTAACGAGAATCTAGCAAGTATCATCATGATTATTTGAGGAAGGGGGGGGGGGGTAAAGAAATAATTTTTTTCACTGTAAACACTGTAATGCATTTTTTTATTCAAATATATTTATTAATAAATATCAACAGTCTCTTGACTATGAAAATGAAATTCCACACAATATATTTCAAGAAAATAAAATTGAATATATACATTTCCCAGTGTCTCTGTTTGCGATAACACTACGCGTATAATTTAATGGGAAACACATACTAGTTCGATACATTTTATCAATGATGTACTGTTTAGAAGTAAGGGAGGAAGTGGAGATCATAAAAGCAACGTAAACATGTCCATAATCAAATATTTAATGGTATATTTCTTGACTGAAAATCAAATATAAGTAATAAGATATCATTCATTGAACATTAGAGAAGATCAATGGTAAAGACATTAACCATCTAATCCGTCTAAACTTTTAAGATATGAGTTGTTTAGCTATAACAATTACTAAGTAAAAAAGAAATTCCTACATTTTACAATTCAAATTTGGGTATTTTCTATATTTTATATAAAGCTCTTTTTGAAAAGGAGATTAATACAATACAAGGCCACGACCATCGATCCCTATTAAGGTCGCATCGTGGTTGAATTTATCTTTCGGTCTTTATTGGATTTGATCACGCTTCGACGATAATGGTCACCCCATAATACTCAAAGAATGATTCTTTAATTTACAACGTTGAAAAGTGAACATTGCTAATGTAAACTCTTTGAGCCTGAAAGGCTGTAAAGTCAATGTCTTTCTTATTTTAAACAGAATCAACAGCAAAATAGATTTAAACACTAGAAGAGATTTGCGAAGAGAGAGAGAGAGAGAGAGAGAGAGAGAGAGAGAGAGAGAAAATTAATACAAATGTTAAGATATTGAATACATCTAAATGTTTAAATGGCATGGTTACATTCAATCCTAAAACTAAAACAATTTTCTTCTGAGATATATGTTTAAGAAAGAAGTATCATAATTACTGCCATTTGTTAGAGAAAGTATGAATCATATTGATCAGCAATATTTTGTGCCCTTAAAATTTGCAAAAACGACAATTGCACCCTACCGGTACCATTGCAAATACTGTTTTATGTTTTCTCTAAGCGTAAATGGATCTTCATTTACCCTATTAAAAAGATAGCCTAAGATTAAACTCTGAATTTCATTTATTTACTTAATTAAAGATTAATATGAAAAAATATATCAGAAAAATCTTCTTATTCAAAAATTTGTGGTAAACAAAATAATACCAAAAAATTTTGATTAATTTCCCGGTAGAAATTTAAACTTGTTTTTCCACAAGTTCATTTGACGCTATTGCGCCGATGTCAAATACTTTCATATTTTTGGACCCACTTTTCTTACCATTAATCGAACGGTTTTCAAGGAATAATAGTGGTCTAACCAGAGTTTATATGTAATTCCTTGCCCATATTTGTCGTTTGTTCCAGCTAGATATAATCCGTTTGGATTTGTGCAATGACATGTTCTGTGCCACCAGCCCGAGAAGAACTGAATCTCACAATTTTCATAGTTCAAGGTCATTATCTTGATCTTTTGTTGTAAACTTCATATTGTTGATGATCTATGTACCGGCGGTTAAACAGTCAGCTACCCCCCCCCCCCAAAAAAAAAATTGGATTGACTTACTGTTAGGAGATTGGGTAGTCAACAAGATGCTCATAAGATCATTCTTGATTAAAAGGGGCATCGTAACAATTTAAGTCAGTTTTTCTTTTTCTTTTTTCTTTTATACAATGATTTAACAATGCATTCCAAAATAAAAACCAAAATTTGATTGTCAGTTGTAGAGTTTTTAGCAATATACAGAGCTTATAATTCTAAGTACGTTGATTTAATTCACTGTTAAAAGTTTTCAAACTTACTAGACTTTTACCTGTGCGTGCACAGGTGGACATTGCATATGATATAGGGCATTTACAAAATATATACATCGTAACACCGTATATTGTTGACATTTGCATAACGAAACTTCAAGCCTACAATAACGCTATTAATTTCACTACACTAGCTCTGTTGAGTTGGAATAATCTAACTGTGTCTCGAGAAATGCCTTCATCACAGTCAAAATGCCTCCATCGTCGGAACCCACGAGTTTTCTATCCGTTAAACTGCAGTGTAACGGATAGGAAACCCGTGGGTTCCGACAATGAAATGCCTCCCATATACCCGTAATGTAGCAGAAAATTGCTGAATCGCTCCAAAACGATTTTGTAGAAAATTAAGTTGCATTGAATATAACAGTCAAATTATTTTGAAGCTGTAAATACCTTTCCTCGAAAAGTTTAAATCAATAATTGCAGAATCCAACATATTTCAACAACGTTTTTTTACACATCTTGTTGACATTCAAAACTCTCGGGATTTTTTCTAGTAAATGCACTGTCTTAAAGTTATCTCCCGTATTTTCTTTGATGAACAAAAAAAAAAATTTCCAATGAAAATTAACACACATTTGTTTTATCAATTTCAAGTTTATCCATGCAAATACGATATTGTGGAAACATAATATAAAGACCCTCTAATGGTTTAGCGTGAATGTAATGCGCATGCGCAAGGTTATAAAATCCAAAAAATTCAGATGATTTCCGGATTTGTTTGAGGAATTTTCGTTGATTATTAATTAAAGAAGCCTGATTGAGAAAAAATAAAAACAAATTGGTAATCTTCAAGTACCAATGATGTTTAAAATATATATATATAAAAAAAGACAGTACTCTTCCGATTTATCGGTATTTAAGCTAAAAAATTCGAGTCTATAATTTTAATATAGTAGTATAGATTTTTATATCTGCTAACTCATTTTCTTTATTATTAGTTGCTTTTCAAAATTTTTTTTTTAAATATATTATGTCGATAGGTCGAAATCAAATAATAAGAAAGGACAAATTTATAGATGCAATTTTCACATAACGCGCCACTTTTCGTCTTTAGCTCGAACAACAGACACACTGAATCGCCCTTCTTCTTTATACATCTAAACAGAAGAAGTTCTGTTGCGCGCAAATGACAACCATCAAATCCTTACTTTATCATGGTCAAAAATAGCATTTATAGTCAAACAATTGTCACAGCCACCTAGCTTTCTTAAAGAAGACATTTAAAACCCAACTGATTACTAAATTATTTCAAACAGGAGCCAGGATATCTAAAAGTTACCAGAAACATTCTGTATGTCGTGTGGTTGATGACCAAGATGTCATGGGGAAACATCGTGGTGTACAGAGGAGAAGGGGGAAGCTGGTGAAGATCTTGGCCAGTTCATAAGGTACCGTAGATACGAAAATATACTAATGCTAGTAACTGTGGAAACTTGGATTTATGAGGTCACACAGACCCACTGTTGTAAACAATGCATTAGAACCAGTGTAATTTTACTGCAGTTTATAAAGATAATTCCTAATTTTAGCTATTTCTTGCTTATATGAACGTGCCTTCATTTTCAGATGAACAGTATCTGATTTCGTAGTATAGACGACTTAGTTTAACTAGTCGTTAAGGAATAAAATTATCAGCTTTTCACCAAAGTGATATCAAGATGAATATCTTACGTTCTGCAGTGAAAATTTAACGAATGAAAATGTTACATTATTGTTCGATACGTATAATGATTGAGCAACATTAAAGAGAATATAATTTTTTTTACGTGTAGCTCTTCCTATATTCTCTGTTTTAAATGAAAAATAAAATGACGGAAAGGCAAGCACTAGGTCTACAAAGGTCAGTAGGGAAAAATCAAACATAACATTTACTTTGTGCAACCAAAAACGTGCGCGTCTTTTGATGGGGCCTCTTTGAAGTATATGATTTAAACATAATTAATTCATCCAATGTATAAGTTGCCTCATATTGGGGACAATTTTATCAAATACACGAGGGAAACGGGTTTTTGATGTCAAATGAGTGAAATGACAATGTTGAGAACCTTTGAACTACAATGCTACTCTGAGATATCTATAATTAATTCCAACACAAAAACTCGTAACGTAATTTTACCTAATGACGATGCAACTTTGCCCTATACCTGCAAAAATTATAATTATGCAAAATAAGAATAACTTAGTCTAATAAAAACAAAGCATTTCTAAGAACAGAGTGTAATTTAATGGACAAAAAAAGTCATAATATATCATTTCCTCTCTTTGAAGTATAATTTAAATTTAATTAATTCATTCCATGTATAAGTTGCCTCATACTGGGGACTATTAAATACACGACGGAAGTGTGTCCTTGAATCGATGGTAAATAATTCGGTTTGTTCTAGCTATATATTTTACAATATTATGAAAACAACTCTAAAAATAGCAGTTTATCAAAGGATAAGTTGACATTCGCCGTCTCTTTTGTATTCCTGCAGTTGTATAATTTTCCAAATTTATTTGGATTTTCTAGCCGCTGAATAAGGTCCACAAGTAGTTGAATGTGCTTGCCTTACCACCAAGTTTTATTTCATTTCAAAACAGAGAAATATAGATAATTCGATGACCTTAACCTTAAACATAGAAACTTTGTTCAAGGTCATTGCACACTCTTTACCCAAAAGCACTCTGTAGGTAAAGAATGAGCCAGATTGGGCCAAGATGAGATAAGATAAGCCCGTACAAGTGATATCTGACGATCATACAGACGAAAGTACGGACGGACAGACTGATCACTAAAGGACATCCGTAGAGTGGGGCCCTAATTATAATCCAAGTGATATTGAAAGATATTCGCAAACGTTTGAAATTAAAAAGTAAAATCCAAGTAATATGCACATCTCTGATATATGACCTAAGGAAAACTCGGTTAAAAAGCCTCACCAGTAACTGGTGTCTGGACTGGTTGTAAAATCAGATCACGAACTACATATTGTAAAATTCCTGCTGAAATGAGACACGTTTATATAGGGAAGAGTGAAAGCCGCTTGTGGGACAGAAGCTATCATGTTAACGTATGTACCAAATAGTGTGATAAGTAACATCACTTTCAATATTTCCATATTAGGCTAATTTTAGATCACATATGGGGATAATAACAATGTTGAAGATAGTATCTGTGAAGGTACGGCAAGCAAATTTAAATCAGACTGACGTGTTACTGAAATGAAATTGTAATGTACATTAGTTTGATATGAAGTTGTGAACCCAATACAGTTACACGGTTAGTTTGTTCAAACTGATTAAAAAAATCATTTTATCTAAAGGAAGTCAAGCATAAAAAACGATCTTTTCAGACCTAAGTCAGCCGCATGAATAAATTAATTTTGCACAATTACGGATATCCTATGGAATTGTAGCCCTCTCCAGTAAACATCAGATACACACAAAATCGGAGGAGGCTACATTATCGCAGCTAGGTAGACATGGATAGTGGCTATACATGTATCTTTTTATCATGTGTACCATGAAGTAGAGCAACAAGAATTTGCATTTCACACCATTTGAAAAAACAACAAAACAGTCCTTTCCATATAGGCATTGTCAAGTATATCTTTTTTTAATTTATCATGCATCGACTGGTTTCTAATACATGTCTTTTGCCAGATGCTCGCCTAATTGTCTACGGACTTTTCCAGGTTTTTTTCTAGATTACGACAAAGAGCACACGACGGGTGTGACCGGTCAGACCAAACACATTGCAGAGACAATCATAATAAAACTTAACATTATTAGAAACCATTAAATAAAAGAGACTTTCAAATTTAAGGACATTTATATGTTTATGGCGGTTCTGTATCGTGCCAACGCCTTCTAAAGCACAATAATATGGTTTGGCTTAAGACATTTCCATAAAAAATTACCTCAATGAAAAAATGACAATAACAAACCGTGAACCATCTCAAAAATCCATAAAACGAAATACAAATTCAAAGCAGAGCAACACGGACCTCCAAATAGATAGAGGTAGGATCAGGTGCCTAGGAGGAGTGGGCATCCTCTGGTTTGATTGTGCGGCTCGTTGGTCGGGACCATCTTTTGGACAATATTTTCCTTAGTTACTAGTAGTTTAAAGATATAAGAAACTTCATGCAATATTTAAAATTCAAGGTATTTGTTCTTCACCCAGCCTTCTTAATTAATTAATCCACACTTCATAAAAAGTAGTTTAAATGTCATTTGAAACGATCCTTAACACTACAACTCTTTTTCATAAATGTAAAGCTTCAAGTTGGTATAAATGAACGTAAAATCCGTGTAAAAAGATTGTTTTTTGCCTTACTGAGAAGTAACCGTGGACACTTGGATTTATGACGTCACACAGATCCACTGTTGTAAAAAATGCATTAGAACCAGTGTAATTTTACTATAGTTTATAAAGATGATTAATTTTAGCTATTTCTTGCTTATATGAACGTGCCTATATTTTCAGATGAACAGTATCTGATTTCGTAGTATAGACGACTTAGTTTAACTAGTCGTTAAGGAATAAAATTATCAGCTTTTCACCAGAGTTATATCAAGATGAATATCTTACGTTCTGCAGTGAAAATTTAACGAATGAAAATGTTACATTATTAATAAATAATCCTAAAACTTTTTGAAACAGAAACATCCTTTTCTTCTTAGATACGTATAATGATTGAGCAACATTAAAGAGAATTTATGCATTTTTGCGATTTTTTCTTTCGTGTAGCTCATCATATATTCTCTGTTTCAAAGCAATATAGGCTGTATTTTTAAAAATTTTATTTTGCTGCAAAAACCTGCTAGTATACTTAGTCTGCAGATAACTTAAACTTTTATGATAAATAAGATTTAAAAATCATTAATTTTTGTCAGAAGAAAGATATATCTTCTAAGGAATATATAGCAGTTTAATTTTTGTACAGGACGACAATAATTCAATTTTGCTTCTATTAAGGCTTCTTAACGACTCTCCCCACAAAAATAAGGCTAACAGAAATTTAAAAACCATGATTTTTTTTGGTCATTTTAGTAGAAAATAACATTTTCGTAAAATAAAATTTCAGTATGAAAGTTGCAGCTCATATTGCTGAAAAATGAAATGTTGGAAAGGCAAGCACTAGGTCTACAAAGGTCGGTAGGGAAAAATCAAACATAACATTTACTTTGTGCTACCAAAAACGTGCGCGTCCTTTGATTAAGCCTCTTTGAAGTATATAATTTAAAATTAATTAATTCATCCAATGTATAAGTTGCCTCATTCTGGGGACAATTTTATCAAATACACGAGGGAAACGAGTTTTTGATGTCAAATGAGTGAAATGACAATGTTGCGAACCGCTACTGTAAGAAATCTATGATTAATTTCCACACAAAACCTCGCAACGTAACTTTACCTAATGACGTTGCCACTTTGTCCTATACATGCAAAAATTATAATGCAAAATAAGAGTAACTTAGTCTAAGCAAAATAAGCATTTCTAAGAGCAGAGTGTAATTAAATGGACAAAAAAGACATAATATATCATTTCGGCTCTTTGAAGTATGATTTAAATTTAATTAATTCATTCGATGTGTAAGTTGCCTCACACTGGGGGCTATCAAATACACGAGGGAAATGTTTCCATGAATCAATGGTAAATAATTCAGTTTGTTCTAGCTATATATTTAATTACAATATTTATGAAAACAACTCTAAAATAGCAGTTTATCAAAGGATAAGTTCAAATTCACTGTCTCTAGTATTCCTACAGTTGTATAATTTTCCTAATTTATTTGAATTTTCTAAACGGTGAATAAGGTTCACAAATGGTTGAATGTGCTTGCCTTATCGCCAATTTTTATTTCATTTCAAACAGAGAAATATAGGATAAGCTAGTCGTCACAAAAATCGCATTTATTTTCCATTCATCATGTATTTGCCATATTCGTTTAATAATATCGATATGAAAAATCGAGTTACTAAAATATAACGGTAATATCAATACTTGTTTTGACCTTTATTTGATTTTTAAAAAAATTACCTTAATATAATTAATTATTTGGTATCACTGGTGTATAATTATGTACTGAGGGCCATTTTCTTATACACGTGGAGGTAATTATTCCTAAAAGAAATAAGAATACATAAAAATGTTAAAATATATATATAAATAATCACCAAAATACAGTTAAATGGTTTTATTCGTTTATCTATATCAATTTGCCCTAAACTTACAAAAATTATAATGCAAAACTAATGCAAAACTAGCATAACTAATTAAAATAAGCATTTCTAAGAGCAGAATGTAATTTAATGGACAAAAAGAAATTATATATAATTTCGTCACTTCTGTATCAAAGTATGCAATATGTGATAAATAAAATATTAAATTATGATCCAATCAAATGACAATGGTGTCCAGGTAAAGTTGATTATGTGTCCATATCACTGACCATACGACTGGAAAATCCCGTATGCTTACACAGACTACTCCCTCCATGATTGACCTTTCGAACCCAAAGCTGATCCCCTCTTTGGGCTCTGATTATTTGCGATGACGTACCGCGATAATTTTCCTCGATTGACGTCACAACGTCTCCATTATGCATGAGCTCCAACTTCATGGTCGTGCGGCGCTTGACTGTCATAGTAACAGTCACGTGGTAGATTCCAGGAAAAGGAAATGTATACATTCCGGATTCTGTATCGTATGATTTCGAGTTGTCGTGAAGAACATTGTCAAATATCAACGCTTGTCCTGGTCTCGGAGAAAACTCATCGCGGCTGAACTCGGCAAAGAAACTTGGCGCTTCTAAGTTTTCTTCCTTGTGTTCCATTTTCAAATGCCTTCGACTCTTTCAAATAAGATATATTTCGTCTTTAAGACAGAAGAAAAAAAAACCTAACCCACTCAAGTGTTATATGCGTCCCTCCGGCTCAATGCCTAATAAACACACTCAAATCCAATCAATCCAAATAGCACAGATATATGTCCAATAAATCTTACATATACCGAATACATTTACCTATGTCCACATCATTTCATATAATGAATCATGATTTAAGTCTTCGGAAAGAAAAATGTCGGTAAACAAAATGCTCTACCCCTATTTTCTTATCAGGTTGGTATTTTTATAATAATAGGCCAGGGTATATTGAACTGATTGACGAGACTGAATTATATATCATGACAAGGGGGTCTGTTTAATGGGTAAACCATGACAGTACTGCCATCTAAACACCATTGTAAGTTTTGTTACAGATTTAGGCCCCCTCAAGTTTATTTCTGTCAACAACGCTAGCTCGTAGTCCGGAAACATCGCCCTGATTTTTAACAACAGTGTTTGATCTATTGTTGAGTCCTTTATTGACATTAGGGGTATTTACGTAAAATCAACAACGGAAAGCGTTTGTTCGTCTTAGGTCGATTAAGTTAACTTAGTACACGAATTTTGCCGTTAGACGCTCAAGTGATCAATTTTCATACTCATTTTTTCACATTTTTCATTTGGGTAATTTTTGTTGGAATTCATGTACTTATCATTAATTTTCTTCAAGAGCAGTGCATATGGACACAGTTTAATATGTTTCGAGATGAGGGCATATTTAAATGAGACCGTGGATCTATAAGCATGCAGTTCTATCAATCTCTTTTGCTGATAATCAATTAAAGAAGAGGAATATATTTATTTTCGTAGATTTCAGGTGGAAAAGAAATATAATATACCAGGCAGTTCAATTTATCTAGCACTGAACATAAATATTAGTTAAACAACTCAATCCGCTTCGCGTGATATTTACTCCATCGTTCCTTCTCTTTTATGTATTTATAAAATTTTAAATAAAGAAATTGGAGTAACACGAGATTGAGTTGTTAAATAATTGAAATGTACCATGAAACTCAGGAAACTGTCGCCGTACGGTAAACTGATGTTTATATTTTTGTACATTGTGAACGGTATATGTTATTTCGAACAGTTTCGGATAGCAATCTTTAATTGTTAATCAATCCATATACAATACATTGGACCTTAATGAATAATGAAGGATTGTTGTGACTGTACTTTTTAAAGAGGAAGGGAGGGGATGAGAATAAAGTTAGTATTACGAAGTACGTGTACACAAGCAGTATTTTTTTTTTCAGAGGTGACCGCTTTTGGACCCCAACTGTCCAAGTAGGGTTAGGGCGAAATCCTGCATGGATGGGGTCCGGCTAGCCGGGGTGCGAAGGGAAGCTCGAGATCCTGAATTATTGAGATTTTAAAGAGAACTTGAAACGAAACCTTGAAATCAGCATCAATAATGATGTTCTTGTTAACTTATATTCAATAAATTTTGTATTGTTTTGAAGAAATATTTAGAAAGAAAATGCAATTAATCATTTTTTTTTTACTTTGTCAACTTCATCTTATATATATGGTTCGAAAGAAAAGTGGTTGAAAAAAGAGAAAAACAAAACAAAACACAAACCAACATATATCAAAGAATCAAGAAAATGCATCTGAAAAAATAAGCTAAAAACGGCGTTTTATATGAGGCAATGTTCAACGACTGGCATTACGGTGAAATTGGAACTATGGACTTCACCTGGGATTTTTCATTACTATAGTTATATATAACTGTTGTAGTATTTCTCAAGCAATTTTATACCTGATCTGCAATTAAAAGGAATAAAAGTTTTTAATTTACTGTTACCATTTGATGCAAACGTATTCATCATCTCTTTTAAATTTCAATTTAAAGAACTGTGGCTATTTACTTTCCCCTTTACTCAAACTGTGCTTTGTCAAGCAGTGTAACAGTTGCTTTTTTTTTTCATTTTGAAACCTATTGAAGCGCAGAGGCGATTGCTATTAAATGCCAATTTATTGATTAGTATTATACGAATCTAAATCTCGAGCTTTTGACTCGTTCAATATTTCAAAAAAAAAAATGTATTACGATAAGAAAAAGTAGCCTACTGGTACAAGTTTATCGGGATTTGCAAGGAAACAATTACAATGCTTTAAAAAATTGAGCTTCAGAAAAAAAAATTTTAAGCACGGGTTTACAGTGCTCCAGTGTAAATGTAGCTTTCTCACTGAATTGGCATTGCTGCATTCTCTATCCCATTCAATTTAGTTTTATTAAAACAAACATCCAAACCTGCAGTAGGAACGTTTAGTTTTAGGAACGAGCTAACAAAAGTTGTATATTTTCCGAATTGCTCCCCTTTGTGAGCTCTTTTATCAAAGAAGAATAAATATAATATTGACCAATCAGGAAATAGGGTTGAAGGTCCGCGGCATGACGATTTCGCGCGAAATGCTGATTAAGAAAAAATACTAAGAAAAGAAAACAATGAAGAATTAATTTAAATGTAATTACCATGAGCCAAATTACAAAGTGTTCGCAGTGATTTAATTTGGTAAGTTTTTATTTACTTCAAGTTGTGTGCCATTATCAATGTTCCATTGTGGTGCATGGTGTAAATATCCACAGCATGAACGAAATGTGCTGATCAACACAAAGTTCTCTGTCCTTGTTGTATATTTTATTTCATTTGTACTGGGAATACTTACAATACATCATTCTTTTGTAGTGGTAGTTGAAGTAATACACAATTAAAATGAGTGAGGATATCAACATATCAACTCTTTTACAAACTTTGGACTCGAAAGTAACCTCACAGGAAGAAAAGGATGCCGCTTATTTACAGCTAGCCAAGTAAGAAGTGTTGTTAATACAAGATTAATTCAGCAGGATGTTTTATTTTTGCCCTCATAATTAATGCACATACATATTGAGATATTTATTCAATTATTTTCATAATAATGTTGATTTGTCTGACAGCATATTTAGACTATTCTCATTCCCCAATAAAGTTTTGTATACAATAAATTTATGTATGTGTAATTAGAAGTGTTCAAAATATATCTTTTGGGAATTTGTTTAAAAAGATTTAAAACGACTTTATTTTAAATCAAGAGACAAGAAAGGAACATTTTTTTATGCGATACATATTTTCTTTAATACTTATAACAGTCAGTTGAAGGAAGACAGTTTGAGCTTAGTCAGTCTGGATGTTGGTAAAAACTCTCAGAAGTTCTGTGATTTCATCAAGATAGACCTGGAGAAGAACCGGGCTGATTCCAATGGACTTCAGATCCTGGGCTTCTGTCTGCATGACACGGAAGCTGTGGGGTAGGGAAATTGAAAACGTCTGTCATTACAAAATAAATTCATAGTCTACTAGATTTTGTTGGGATTTGATTCTTGAAATTATTTTTTTTCCCGTTGTCTATTACTAGTATAATATTTAACACAGTGACTGACATACAACAATTCTAGGTTCATGAGTACCAAAGAAGTTTTTGTACTTGGTGAAGAATAACATATAAATATATTGCATTTAACCACTATTTTTTGTCACAAATTCATCTAGTCAAGCACATAAGACTGTCAAATGTTTTGTTATGAAAAATGCATTGAGTGATAAACTTGTTAGTATGTTTATACATGCATTGAAACTAATTTAAATACAATTTTTGCAACTAAACTTAACACTAAGCTCTCCCTTGACAGTTCATACATCTGAATACAATTTAAAAGTTATTTTTACCGATGCATGCATACATGTATGAATTTTAAGTGCTGTTTGTTTTGTGTTTCAGCAACCTGTCTAAGGAGTTTTGTTCCCAGATTTTATCTTCTCTCTGCCAATGCATTGAAAAATCGGAGGACAAAAATGTTTGTGCGAAATCACTATGGTGTCTTCACCAACAAAACATTGGGAAGGATGTAGTTGGTCAAAAGGTGGGTGGATCATTTGTTGTGTTTTTGTCGTATTCTCTCTGACCTCGCCCCCACCATTTTCTGGTATCAAACTCGCAAAAACTTAATCGGCCGTAATGAATTCAGGTACATGTACACCATATAAAATGATGGGTTATTTTTAGGGATAGGCGGTTTAATCATGTAAGAAAAATTATAGAAATAAAGCAATTATTTGAAGCACCAATATTTGCTAGAACTTGTGAAATAGAAGTAAAAGCAGAGTTCTTGAAATCTTTTTTCCACTGTCAGTCATTTGGACTGACAACCATCAGAAGTTTGTCAGTCCAGACTGATTTCTATCAGTCCAAACATTTTCAATAGAAAGATGAAAAACTACAAGTATATTTGCCTTATAGTTTCTCTCATTTTACCTTAATTGATCTGATTTCTCCTAACTTTCACATTCTGGCTCCTGATATCATTCTTATTTATCACTTCATTAATTATTTTTATTTCCTTCCCTTTCTCATTATCAACTTTCTTCTTGTTCTCTTTCTCGTTCTCTTTCTGCACATCTCATATGTTACTATGGCTCGGTTGTCAGATAGCGGAGTTCTTATTTCTCGAAAAAGTTTATAAAATTTAATGATTACATTGGGATTTTTGTGTGTATTTCTGTGTATTGCAATGAAAACATTCACTGAAAACCCTGTTTCGGTGTATGCAATGTACATTGAAAAACGTAACGAGAAAACACTCGCCATCTTGGATTTATAGGGGTCCCTCAGTTCACGCTATGTTTAAAACAAGTTCTCCAATTTCTCCCATGATTTCTGATGACATCTAGGTTGGAAAATGATTGAAAGACTTATTCCTATTGTCTGACTACAGTACATGTGTTAGCTGCATTATAAACACACCGTATCAATACGTACGAAATACTCGCCAAACTTATCGAAAGCAACGGAAGTAATAATTACTGAGGTGTTCCGAAAATGTATAATAAGTCGAGAGAGAGCGAAAAAAAAACGCGAAAAACTCCTCTTGATTTATGCGTACGGATCTCCTTAGTGAGTATGAAAATTAGTTAAATTTTCGCAAGTTACTCTGTCTATATCTACCGGTCATTTGGACTGACAGGCAACCTCAAGTAATCGGTCCTTGGTTATTTTTATCGGTCTTGCCGACAGGACCGAAAGATTTCAAGAACTCTGTAAAAGTGAATTTTTTGATGTATAAAAATAATGAAACATGGATTAATGACAAAGATGTATAAACTATATTATTGGCTGAAAACTTGACAGTTTGATATTTCACTAACAGGTGTATGGAGGAGATAAAGTACTGTATATTAAGGTTTGGTTTGTAGGTGGAAACTATGCTGTCTGCAGTGGAACATGCACTGCTCAAGTGGAAGATGCAGTCCTCAGTAGTGGAGCATGAGGCTTCCCAGGTCATTTACAGGTATGGTTTTATGTTCTCATGACTTGATACCAAATGGCGAAAATGGCTGAATTCACATTTTGTGTTCTCGCTATTTGATACAAAAACTTTAGCATCTTTGAATTGAGTACTACTTTAAAATAAGAAATCCATGGTAGCAGAAAGTTAACACAAAATTTATTGTGGATGATGTATGTCCTTTTTCATACATTGCATGCTCATAAATGTGTGAAAGAGTAAATGTTTTACTTTTTATTGGTATCCGTATTACTTGGTTTTAATGTACACTTGTTTTATCAGCAATCAAAATGCTCACTCGGTTGATACTGTCAATTTCTCAATTTTTGCAATATATGAAATGTTACCAAATTAAATCATAAGTAAGTAAATATTAAGTACTATGTTTGTCTCTATAGGTTATTAAAAGACTACAGGAAGGAGATGGACAGCCTCACTCTGAGATGGGGGAAGCTGTTACTTCCCTTGATGGCTCACAGGGCCACCAAGATCCACGAAAAAGCTCTGGAGGTGGTCAAGACAGAGTTACCATCCCTGCTTCAGCACCAGAGGGAGCTTGTACAGGCTCTTATTCCAGAGTTCAAACTTGTAGGATTTTTTCCTCTTTATTCTTTCGAATACTGTGCATCTTTTCTTTGTTGTTGACCACTTGTAGAAAGAATTTATGCAGTCTGCTAGTTAAGTTGTATAAAATGGATTGATAGAGTACATTTCAGTTTTGGGTTGGTACATCATATAATGTATTGCTATGAAACAAAGCCTGTGTACAGAATAACATTAAATTTAGAAGAAAAGGGGATTTTGATGAATGTATATTATATTTTCAGAGGATAAGTTCTGAAATGAAATGGTTTTTCACCAGTCAACGGGAAATGCATGCTCTGGAATGCTGGGAAATTTATGTTCAGATATGTGGGAAGGTACGTTGATCATTAGAATTATACTGAGAAAATTGTTTTTACAAAAGAAGTTTTTTTTGGAAACAAATGACAAACTGATTCTGTGTACTTATTATTTGCTATATAACTGCAATTTTTGTTGAGCATCCAAAGTGTTTGGGTCTTTTTGGTGAGAAATTGTTTTAACTCCTAAGTTTGAACGAAGAGAACTCTTCATTTCGTTTTGCAGAAGATCTTTTATGTGGACTCAGTAAGACCATTCACTCATTTACATTCCTTTGTAATTTGAATGCAGTGTTAGTTCTCACTGAAATGAGTCATGTTATACAATTGGCCTTTGAGTCACTGAGGCCTTTACCATTTGATACTTTACATGACACAGATCTAGGCACAATGAAGATGATACAAAAAAGTACTACATGCTTGAATCAAAATCATATTTCCTGTTGGCAGGGATGACCTGATGACTTCTTTTCTTTCATTTTTTCAAGATTTCTGGATATTTTGGTTACTTTTGAGGAATTATTTTATAATGAATTTGCATGTTTTGAGCGAGCATGGCATATACAGTGGGGACTAAGATATCCGGACGCCAGATAACCGGACGCTTCAGTTTACGGACGATTTTATTTGGGAACAGATTTTTTTATATGTTATTTTGTCTCATTTATCTGGAATTCCGCGTTCCGGATTCAGAAGGTCTGATTTTACCACAAAACACTGATTTACTACTAATTTTGCTTCATTTAACCGGACGGTAAAATTTGATGACACTACTCAGTACAAAAGATTACCCCTGTCAATTAAGTTTCACACATTTTTTACGTGCTAGACCCTCATGAGTAGCTTGTATAAACACACTGACTTCCCAAATCACTTTTTAATAATTGGAAAATTGCGAACAACAGTGTATCACACACATATCACACTTGGACACAAAGAATTTAGCTAGACTCGGTTATCATTATTGTCCGGTTAATATTGTATGACAAAATAATAAAATAAAGCAGAGTTCCTTATATCTAAAAACGTTTATATCAACAGACAACTCTAGCATGTGTTGCTATATAGTATGAAAGGCAAAAAAACAAGTATCAACACTGGAAGCCATTGTATACAAATACAATATCATTCATGACAAGAATAGATACATTTGAGATATCCGGACACTTCACCTATCCGGACGATTGGACTTGGGAACGAAAGCGTCCGGTTAACTGAGGCTCCACTGTATATTTGAATTAACTTAAGTGTAAAGATTATTTTGTGGTAATCATTGTGTAAAACGAAAACTTTCATTGTTTCTTACAATACTTTGTTTATTAGAACTTGGTTTGCAGAAATGTTGCATTTTTAGGAACTGCATCATGGGAGTTTTATCAACATGCTGCTACCAATCATGGAGTTGGCTTTTAAGGGTTCAAATGAGGTCAAAATCCGTGCATTCCAAGCATGGCAAGTTTTGATTGACAACTTTGCCACAAACTATGGTGAGAGAATTATTAGATAATGTTAAAGAAACTTAAAGTTCATATCAGTTCTGTTGATGAAGTGCATGTTTTTATCTTTATAATTCTTTAAGTTGAAGAGATGAGGGTCATTCATCAATTTATATTCTGTACATGTTCGAGATTTAAATTTTGCTTCAGTAGAGAATACTTTCTATGTATCCCTCAAAAGATTCATTTTCTATGCACTGAACTTATATTTCTATTCCAGAAATTCTGACCTGTCCCAAGAGATGTAAACTGATTATGCAGGTTTTGAAAATAACCAATGCCAAGACAGAAGCAGTTGCCATGGCCAAATTACAGGTGTGGTGGCATTTTGTCTGGCTGCTAGGACCAAAGGCCTCTGCTAATTTTGAGCAGGTAAGTTTCCACACAACTTTTGAATACTCGGTGAGAGAATAACTTGTGTCCTGGTTCAATTCAATTTTATTGAATTTCAGGAACTTTTTGTTTCATATACTGTAATCCGGTGAATATAATACGCACTTTTTTCCCAGCATTTTTTACCGTAAGAAAGGGGTGCGTATTATACATCCCTATAGGATTTGGACATATTTTTTCCCTAGCTGAAGCACGGGGTATCATATTGTCGTATTACCTATGCTGTTCACAGACAGGACCGATAGCCCGCTTTACATCGTAACATTCCTTCATTTATCACATATATATTATTATTTAACCTTTAGGAAATCATTGTTATAGCATGTAATTAAAGAAAATGTATACTTGAAGTCTGTTAACAAATAAACTGTTTCAAAATGGCCTTTAAAAATTAATTTGAACTGCCTATTCTTTATCTCCGTGTACGCCGCCATTACAGATGTTATTAATAGAATGCGGACTTGGATGGCCACGTGCTATTTGTAACCGATCTTTGAAAACAGCTTACACATCATTTGGCTCATTTTTAACCATTTTCATGTAATGCTAACTGATTTATTGCAAATAATTATGAATATAAATAATTCTATAACCTATTCCGTTAATCGAAGCCATTGAAACAGTTGTGCTCCCCCACCGCTAACGCTTGACACCTTGGGTATCTCAGACACCCCCCTTAGGCTATAAGTGTACTATACACAACACAACTATTTGTGCACATATTTTATTATGTTCCAGACCTATAATTGATCACTTTGATCATCATCGGAATCATTTAAGAATTTAATTAGGTCCATTATCTCCATTCCTGTACATCGTCCGTTTTTCACTTCACATGGATTGTAATGACTAAACAATTATATAACGCTTGTTAAAAGTAGGTGATTTTATTTACGGTAGAATATTTAATACTAGGTCTTTTTAAAACATTGATTATGAATTAAAGATATTACCGCGATGTATTAGTTACAATAAATCCGTATCTAAGAAAATATTGTTTTTCTTACTTCCGGTAGCGTATTCCCGCGATGAAGTTGAGCGTGCATACAAAGTATAACTGCTTTATTGATACTCAGGATTACCGTTTGGTCATTTTTTTAATGCGTATTATACATCCAAACAAGCCTTTTTTCACCATTTTCAGGCCGAAAGTGGGGGTGCGTATTGTACACTACTGCGTATTATATTCACCGGATTACGGTACTCTCTAGTATTTCATAGTTTTCATAATTTTATATTTCTGTAACATTTTTTTTTCAATCCCATAATCAAATGATGATAGTAAATGATAAGATGCTGAGAATGTGCATACATTTCATTATCTAATACATGTAGCTCAGTGATGATTGTATTCTTGCTCTGCAAGGTGTGCTTGCCATTGCTGCAATTCTGTGTGGGAGGATTGAAGAATTGTAATGGATTTGGTACTCCAAGTAAGTTAGAGAGCTAATGATTTCTACATGAATATTTATGAAATATTAAAATGCAAAATGCATTTATGAGAATAAAAAAAACCCCCAGAATTTTAGTTCTATTAATTATTGTGTATACTTGTGTTTATTTGCTAACAGGATTTTACAATGCTATCAAAGCAATTTTAAAAAATAGGAGAAGAAATACAAATACATCTTAAACTGTAGGATTTAGCTCATTTAATTAATCTAGATAAATGTATGTAGTAAGGAATGTACATGTAAATCCATTTCAATGGATTTGCCATTCAAAAAATTGCTTATGAAAGTCTGCATAATCATTCACTAGGAACTCATACTAATGGCCCCAGTCCCAAAACCCCTAGGATGAACCTGAGTGGGAGTGGTGTGGGGTCATCGTATCCCAGAATTCCAAGCCTGCAGCTTAAGGGATGTGAGGTTTTGGCTCATTTTCTTGGAAGTGTGCCAGAGGACTTGGATGTCCCCAAGTTCTCCTTCTCTCTGGGTAAGCAATCTTCAGTCACTTTTCTTTTCTATATGTATAGATTAAGGGAGATAGATTTTGCACTATAATGTCATATATTTTACAGGGAAAAAAATAATGTCCAAATAATGATTACAGAGACTTTTTAGATTTGAAATGCGTGCATAGAAATGGAAATAAAGATTTTTCCGTTGCTGCTAGATATGGATAAATTTTGAACAATAGAAGCATTGAACAATAGAAGCATTTTACACCATCCACATTAAAATTTACTGTGAATACGGTCTGACAGAGGTGTATAAATTGAATGCCATCTGACATAAATATATATGTTAAAATGGTCGTTACAGATCAGCTGACCCATGACCTGATTTCAGGACCAGGGTTCTTTGTTAAACAGGCCCCCGTCTTTATCCAGTGTACGGCTGATCTCATCTGTGAACTTGACTCTCAGATTCCAGGTTTGAATTTTGTGTTGCTGCACTTTATAGTGGTTATCATTGACAGGGTTTATATCTTTGTTAATATAAGGCAGTGGGCCACTCTTTTGTTTTGGTCTATGGTTTTGTCAAAAAAAAGTCCTCATGAATGGAAATGCAAAGTACATGTTAATCTTAAATTATTGTAAATGTTTTATTTACATGTATGTGGTTGTTAACATCGCCAAATTAATGATGCAGTGGTATTTACATCAAAGCACATTATTTGTATTACAAATTAAATTAGTGACATCCAACAAATATTTAGATATTTAGACTAGTGAATTAGAAATATTGTATTTGGAAGTATATTGTAACCCTCTCTGTCGCAGAGGAACTCCTACTTCACATCTGGTATTCTTTGATTGCTCACATGAGGAATGGCCTTGACAGTGGGTCAAGGTCAGAGATGAAGGACGCCTTCACCCTGTTCCTGACCCAGTTCCAAGTGATTGTGCTGAGCCAGGCTCTCCCGGTCAAGATCATCCTGGTAGGAATCCCCTGAACTCGTAGACTAATGATACATGTGTAGATCCTATTTCAATTTATTCATGTACTTATGCCAGGGCTTTTTAAAATTTTGAAGTCAAAAGGCAAAGTACTCATTTAAAGCTGCAATTTAAAATTTATTTTCAAGCTTATTTTGCCAACTTTGAAGTTTTTAGTATGTTATTCTAATTATTTAAGTGGTGATCAATATTCTCTCATGCTTTCCCCATTCATTGAATGCTCTTTATAACGTTTTATTTTAGCAATTGATTTATTGATTGTTGTTGATTTGTTGTAATTTATAATTAGCTGCACATCAATACAACTGTGAATAGTATAATGGTGAATTTGCATGTTGTTTATTTGCATACATGTAAATGTACAGTCATTTTCTTACCCCTTCAAGACTCTAATTGATTAATAAATTGAACTAAATTGTCTTGTGTAATATTTCTCTGTACCTCATGGACTTGTTCATTTCAGAAACTGTTTAATGCTGTTGGCTGCCTCCCAAGTAAGGCGCTGATATCTACAGCCTATAATGTGAACTGTGGAGAAAAACTGCATGTAAGTTAGTGAATGTTCAAGTAAGTTGGTGAATGTTCATGTAAGTAAGTTTTAGAAATGTAAGTCAGTGCAAGCTATTACCTTAAGACATCAAGGTGTCAGTACTTCTACAGGGTTGTGAAATTTTTTTGATTGATGACGTGTAGAAATGTTTATGGATATGGTATAAACATTGGGAAACTGCACATAAAAGAATCACAATGCTTCAAAATTAGAGTTTACATGTAAGAGAATTTATTGTAAACACTTAAAAGAAATGTTTTGAAGCATTATTGACTATCTTTGTGATTGGAACAAAAAGTTTATAAATGTCTTGTATCCTGGTTATCCTCTTTATGACAGGGGACCCCAGCTCTCTTCCTTGTCCAGCTATTACTAACTCCAAACCTGATCAAAGACTGTGCCTCCATGGAAAGGTAAAATTAGCTTTGTTCTGAAATGGACTTAAATCTTTATATACAGTCAATCTTTGCTATCTTGAACTAGATGGGACTGTTTAAAAACTTCAAGATATCCGAATATTCGAGATACTGAGGGTAAAATTCTTAAAAAAATAAGTGGTTGGACTTACAAAACACTTTGACATATCCATTGTATTTGAGATATCAGTGTTCGAGATATCAGAAGTTCAACTGTACATGTAGATTTTGATTAAAAAAGGTAACACAAAATCTGTGACATGTTTAAGAGAGCTATGTGTGGACATTTAAATGTGAAAATTTATGTGAACCATATTTGGTAACTTTCTTTGTACTGTTAATCAGAGTTTTTGAAATCTTTTTTTCACTGTCAGTCATTTGGACTGACAACCATCAGAAGTTTGTCAGTCCAGACTGATTTCTATCAGTCCAAACATTTTCAATAGAAAGATGAAAAACTACAAGTATATTTGCCTTCTAATTTCTCTCTTTTTTCCTTAATTGATCTGATTTTTCCTAACTTTCACATTCTGGCTCCTGATAACATTCTTATTTATCACTTCATTATAATTATTTTTATTTCCTTCCCTCTCTCATTATCAACTTTTTTCTTGTTCTCTTTCTGCACATCTCATATGTAACTAGGGCTCGGTTGTCAGATAGCGGAGTTCTTATTTCCCGAAAAAATTTATAAATGATTACATTGGGATTTTTGTGTGTATTTCTGTGTATTGCACTAAAATCATTCACTGAAAACCCTGTTTCGATGTATGCAATGTACATTGAAAAAACGTAACGAGGCAACACTCGCCATGTCGGATTTACAGGGGGCCCTCAGTTCACGCTATGTTTAAAACAAGTTCTCCAATTTCTCCCATGATTTCTGACGACAGCTAGGTTGGAAAATGATTGAAAGACTTATTCCTATTGTCTGACTACATATGTTAGCTGCATTATAAACACACCGTATCAATATGTACGAAATTATCGCCAAACTTATCGAAAGCAACGGAAGTAATAATTACTGAGGTGTTCCGAAAATGTATAATAAGTCTAGAGAGAGCGAAAAAAACCGCGAAAAACTCCCCTAGATTTATCGTATGCGTTCGGATCTCCTCAGTGAGTATGAAAATAAGTTATATTTTCGCAAGTCACTCTGTCCATATCTACCGGTCATTTGGACTGACAGGCAACCTCAAGTAATCGGTCCTTGGTTATTTTTATCGGTCTTGCCGACAGGACCGAAAGATTTCAAGAACTCTGGTTAATACAGCACTTGTACTTTGGTTTTGAAAGCTTCTGGCAGGCCTTAAAACAGTTCTTGAAGATAACCCAAAAGATATATTTATGAAATTGAAAAATGCTTGTATTTTACTATTCCGTTATTTTCTATATTCCACCTACAGTGCCCCTTATGCTGTATACAGGGTTATTTTTGCCCCGTGTAATTTTCGGCCTTCTATAATTCCAAAAGTTTCTCCCAGTCTTGAATTTGCCAAGATACGGTTGTTTTTAAAGAGAAATAATATGAGACATTTTAATTTGCCCAGTCTTAAAAATTTGCCAACTGATAACGAGGGCAAAAGGGGCAAAAATAAAACTGGGGCAAATACTTCCTGGTATACATTAGTAACCTAGTGAACATTTGCATTCATGTTTCTATTATTTCCATTTTTTTCTGTAATTTCAGCTACAGTGCCTTGTATGGTAAGCTAGTCAACATAGGTATCGGTGGGCCTGGGTCACTTGAGTTTGCCCAGGCGGTGCTACATCTACTGGACGTCAGTGAAGTGTTCGTGGACAGCCCAGACTGGCTCTGGAGACTGTGGAGTACTGTGGTCAACCCACTACATGAGTACATTCTTAAGGTACTTTATCATGTTAACAGGCAGATCATAGTTTATATTTATGAGATTCGTCTTGATTTTGTAATGTCTTTAACCTTAATTTCAAGATAATTGAGAAAAAAAAAATTATGTTTCATATTCTTCATTTCTCTATCAATTCCTATAAAAACTGCCTTGACATTGAAAAAGAAAACCAACAATGACTACAAAGAAATGTATGAATATATTCTGCACATTTTGGACTTTGCTTACCTCAAGTTCATAACTTTGTTTTGTTTAAATTTTTGTGTAGAATTATGTTATTATTGTTCAGATTATGGTAGTTCTCAATAAAATTCTAATTTGTGAAATTGTAAATGTGAGGAGAAATATTGCTTTGCTTAGGAAGAATTTATTTAACTGTGATTTATTCCAGACAAATGAAGTGAATCAGGGTGATGCATTGGAGCACGACTTCAGCTGTCTGTATGCTGCCCTCTTATTTCCAATCAAGCACCAACTACCAGAGAAATTAGCTCAGGTGAGTTTATAAAATAGAAGCTTTTGTTTGTTGTAGAAAGTAAGACAAGCAGCTGCATTGCTGAAAAAAAGATCGATTAAACATGTTAAGTTTATTTCATGTACAGTTCACACATATACAGAGATCTTAGTGATACTTTGTAATTGTAAGCCCAAGTCATGATTTTATGAAGGACGGAATTCCACTTGTTATCTTATCAAGGTACTGGGAGACAGGGTCAGATATTGAGATGTAACAATGCACAACATATCAAATTGTTTAGCCTACAGTGATTAATCGGTACTACTTAAAATTTAACTAGAAATTTTTTTTAAAAATTATGTATAATGATTTAAAATAAAATCTTTTTTTGATTTTTAGATGTCGGTGAAGACCTTGCAAAAGACATGGTCAGAGATTTACCAGACTTTTGCCCGATTGTCTGCTCTTGTCACTAATGCCCAGGCCAACATCTGTTGTGAGGATTTGTGTCATCAGATCCACAAACATCTAAAGGAGCTGGATTTACCTGTAAGTTTTTACAGTAAAAGCTTAACACTAAAGACAAATGATTTCTGCACTGATATAGCCATAGTTTGCCACATAATTTACACACCTTTTGTTTATACAGGTATTATAAATGCAATGTAAAAATTAGGAGATTGAATCTGATTTTGTTTTTGTGAATTCATTAAATTTATCCCAGTGTCTCATTCAACAACTGAGTCTTTAAGTAATCATATGGTGTACATGACGTATGGCATTTATTTTTAAATGAGACATTTTTAAATTTGTACATGTAGATGCATGCTATGACTACCATCATTTACATTCTTTGATTTTAGTTTTCTTACTTGTGTAATTATGGGGAAATCAGAACAAACCTGTACACAAGTTTATTCTAGTAATGATATAAGTTTAAATTGAGCATAAGACAAAAAATGACTCTGATTTGAAGTCTGTAAATTGTTATGAGGTGTGTTTTGATATTAATGTTAACTGTAGAATGATAAATTTGAAAGTATCATTAAATAAATTAACATTTATTTATTTTCCAGAGCTTTTCCATGATCGATTTCCTAATCCAGACATCACAAGCAGTGATCAGTTCCTTTGATTTTTCATCGCTTTGTTCAGTCGGTGCCTTTGGCATCCGTAAGTACTTGCACTATAGAACCAGTATTTGTTAGATTAATCTTCTTACTCATATTTAGAAATTCAAACACGACGGTTTACTAGGGCTGCATTTTATTAACTGAGAATATTTTACTGCAGAAATTCATCACAAGAAGTATCACAGCCTGATATCAAAAATTAAGCAGAGCCAGCTCATATGATATATTCAATAAACAATAGAGCTACCCATTATTAAACACCTGAATCAATTATTGCCCTAACATTGTTTTATTTTTTGCAAAAAATGCTGGAGCTTAAAATTTTATTAATATTAACATGACAGTACAAATATTTTTACTTTTGTTGATTCTTTTTCCAGACAGTATTAGTGTAAGTCCAGCGAAATGGACCAAGAAGAAGCACAAACCGATGGAGAACCTGCAGTCTTATGTTGTACTGCTGAGACAACTAATGGAAGCCCTTAACACTTACATTAAGCAGGCAGATAAGGTGATTTGAATATAAACCTTGATTTATATATATGTTTGTATATGTGTTAGATTTTGATAGGTACTGAAATGTAGATGTATAGCAGATTTTATCATAGCTAGTGAACGGGCTGTGTAAAACTTTGTTCTTTATGATGAATGTGTAAAAAAAAAAAACTAGATGGAAGTTCATTGAACCATTAAAGCATTCATTTATAACATATATGTCATCATGCAGTAAATCTATGCTACGTGTTTGTACACTTTAATTTTACGAATTTAAAGAATAGAGACATTTCTGTGTACATTAAAACTGAACACTCAAGATTTTCCACATTAAAGTGAAATTTCAGTTGTGTTAATGGTATATTTTGCAGGAAGCTTCAAACTCTGTTTCTCCTCAGGGACCAGCTAGTGGAATAATAGAATGTCTGAGTACTCTCTTCACCCACATATCATCGTCTGGTGTGTTAAGTGCTGTGATTGGTCAATTGTCACAGCCAATCGGGGACCTGTATCAGGAATCTATCAAAAAAACCTGTGCCAAACTTTTCAACAATAACTTTATGCAAAAGGTATCAACATTTGCATGTGTATTTATATTAAATTCTGTTAACCAGTATGCCTATTTAGTGGACCAAAGTTTGTCCCTTTTGTTTTTTTGGAGGATGGTTGGTACATTTTATTCACTGTTTTAATAAAGTATTATAGCCTTCATTTTGTACCAATAAACTTACATGTTGTCTCAGGGCTTTCAATTAAGAAGGGGGGGGGGGGGGGGCGGGGGGGGCGGTAAGTGGCGATTTCTCACTTCTTCAATGATCAAAATGAGTCACTTTAATTGTCTTTAAACTTAAAAATGAATTAAATAATAAAAATCTTATTAAATAATATGTAATCTTACAAAAAAGCCACTTCAAATAAGTGATAAACCTCTCATATTAAAAACTGAAGAAGCCCTGCAAATGGTACATTAATTTCATTGTCTTCCTTGTTTTGATAAACGGTTGGAAAAACCCCAGGAATGAAATTTGAACAGATATTAATCTTATTTATTTTCAATACCAATTGGTGAATAAGTTCTCTTTTGGAAAAAAAATAATGAGGAAACTGTCTAGTAGTGCTAACACATCATTTTGTAGTGCTTTTAGTTTACATAATTTTTAATTTACAGTTGGAGAAGCTTTGGAATGAAATCTGTTCAGCTCTCCAGACAAAATACTCGGGGACATACGACTCCGACCTCTTGTCCAAGTTGTCTCCCCTGTTAGAGGCAACGTTCCTACACTCACGGCGAGCCATCAAGAACCAGACGGCCTTACTGTGGAGTGCTACATTCAGCAAGACGTCCCACCTCATCTACCCAGAGACGCTCAGGTAAGTGTACATGTGTTAGGAAATCATCCTGATATTGGAAAGAGAAAGTTAACTTTTATCCTATTTTTGAGGAGATAAAAAATAATTTATTGCTTGCAAGGATTTCTGTCTCCTGTTGGTAACATTTTTTAGAGACAATGGGTCTCCAATTAGGTTTTCTTGATCTTCTTTTCATTGATTCAATCATTTAAGCTACATGTATTTTGATATAAATGAAAGGTATAAAGATGTACTATTTTCATGTCATTCCTCAACAAAAATGTACTTACATGTATGTTTGCACAGATGTTATTTGTATTTTGCTTATGTTTGATAATGAAGAATATATCGTTCTCAACATAATTTTGTTATAGTAATGTTATCTTTTATTGCATTAATTTTTATCTTCACCCTTTGAACAGACCAGTGTTGAGCAAGGTGAGGGAGAAGTCGTCGGTCCTCCTGCCAGGCTGGGTGTCTGTACCGGTCACTGTGGTGGAGGAGACCCCGGTCAGTCAGATGAGTCAGGTAAATATATAGTTGGGTGAATATAGTCAGTGTACAGTATGAGTAAATGTTACAGTAGTGAAGAGATGCCGGTCAGTCAAATGATACAGGTAAATATATAGGCAGGTATAAAATATAGTTTGTTCTAACATCTAAATAGATGAGCACAAGAAAACTCTTGTTAGTCAGACAGTGTACATGTTTATGAAAAGTTAGTTATAATATATGTTGGCTAACACGTAATTGTGTTGGCTTAAGAAATAATTTCTCTTCTCAATGACCACGAATGATATTCTTACTAACTATTTTTGAAAGATATTTATAAGTGTTGTTAAAATGGAAGGTATGATTAGGAAATATTGTTTAGTTAATCAAAGCAAACGCTTAGATCAAAAAATTCCATTGTGCTTTGCATTTATCTCGCTATTTCGTTGTTTTGTTGTTGTCAAAGAGACAACCTCCTTTCTCACCACTTTCTCCCCTCTTCCTTAAAAAAAAAGAAAACGGCAAGCATTATTATCACACGATCAGTTGTAAGACATCTACATGTATGTGTTACTGATTTCAGGCAGATTCTCAGGCCCCTGAGCCCCACCTTCCTGGAATGCCTTCTCCAAGAAAAATCCATGGCAGCTTTCTCAATAAGGCAGTCTCTCCCAACGTCAAAAAATCCCCATCGCGCCCCACCGAAAAAGTCACTCGATCTCCTGGGGCCACCAGAAAAAACTTGACTATCAACGAATTACAGAAAGAGGTAAAGGAAATTTGGGCAGAAAAATACACTGTACATTTGTTTTATTTTTGTGTGCACATTAATAAGTTCATATTTCTTACATCAAACAGGCAATGAGACATTTAATATCTTTTACATACATGTACATGAATATGTAGTAATTTGTAATTGGTAGGTTTCATTATGACTATGTATATTTTGTTTAATATAAGTACTTTTTGGTGCTTGTAGGATTTTGTAGTGATCAAATCACCACCAAAAAAGAAAAGAATTTTAACAGAGCACCAGAAAGAGGTTCTCAAAGAGAAAAGGTAAGGATGTTTTTTTTTTATCAATAAATTGAATAGCATGTTGTACATGTATATGTATGTGCTGTTGTAACTAAATCTTGTAGTGATAGGCAATGAAATGATTCCTGAGTAAATCATTTCACAACTGAAAAGCCAAGCAGGGGTTTGAAATGGACTGACTTGATGGATGCTTGTATACCAATTATTAAAGAACATGTACAAAAGGACATGTAATATTTTATTGAAGTATATTTTTAACACTACTCAGCTATACAGAATTCACACTTACCAAATACGAGTTTTAAAAACCTTATACAGATATAGTTTACATGTATTTATAGAATACATATATGTACGTACATATCTAACCAGTTGCATTTGATTTTAATGTAATCCTTACCATGCATACTGTGATTTCGTTGTAATCCTAACCATGCACAACATACTAGGAAAACCTGCTGATGATATAATGTAAAATTATATCAACATGTAAGTCACTATAGAATACATAGATGTGTATGTACAGTAACCAGTGGTCTGTGATTTCAGAGTCACTATAGAACACACAGCTGTATATGTAAGGCCACATAAAATTAATTCTCTGGTTCTCAGGCAAAATTTTCCAAAATTAGATGAGGGAGGGAGGCTTTTTTTTTTTCTTTTTTATTGTTAAAAAAACAGATGAGGGAGGCTTTTTTTTATTTGGGAAAGAAATTAACTACCTACAATTTAAAAAAAAAACAAGATTTTCTTTATTCAAGCAGCTGTTTTATTATTTAATAAGGATAGCTATTAAATATTTTAACAGATAAAAACACCCCAAAGTATGTTTGAAAATACAGTCCAACTTTCAAAGTACAACAATGATATTTAATATTTAGATCAAATGAAAAAAACATTTATTTTTTTTATAAGTGAACTATTTGTTTTCATTTTGTCTGCTTCTTTGCTCTGGAGCTTTGAACATCCTTCCGCTTTTACAAAGCTGTCGTTGTGAAACAACACAATCATGACATATAGGGTATTGTCCATCTTCTGTATCTGTGTCTTGTGTCCAACAGTGATAGCATATTGGGGGAAATACATCAGAACTGTACATGTAGTAGGGGGTCTCAATTGGAGATGCACAGGCTAAATTTGATCTCATATAAACTTTCTACAATGGGGCGCATATTGAGGGTGCTTTCTCAGGATTATTAGGTTCTAATTCCTGAAGTTCAGATCAACATGAAAACTGAGAAAGTCCAATGATTTTTGAAAGCAAGGTACTTTCTTGGGCACCAAGTTTAGTAGCACTATATAACTTATAAGACTCTGGGTTTCGGGCAATCTATGCAGGTTCCCATATGTTTCACTGTTTTTGGCAGTCTGAGCAGATAGACTAAATTGAATTCCATGTCTGCTTGCAGTTGATTGTGCTCATTTTGATGATAAAGAAGGACAGTGTTCCTCTGTAGTTTTGGTTCAAAAACCTCACTGAACTCCTTGTAGTGTCCTTCTTCTCCTTTAATAAATGACAGTCATTTAAAAATAAAGAAAAATATCAATCCACTTTACAAAACGTAAAATGACATATATGATGTTTACTCTAAAATACCTGGCACTGGATCAGGAAAGTTGTGTAACTGGCTAGAGATATCATTATGCAATCTCGGGGCCAATCATATCCAACAGTTACTGGGACCACATTTCTTCACAGTTAACTTGAGTTAAGAAGTAAGTCCTGAATACACAGTAGATACCGTTAAACCCCGCAAGTTTATAATGGTTAAAATCACGGCGTCCAAACTGTTCTTGTGTTTGCCAACTGACAAAGAAACGAAGGCACCAAGTAATTTTTCTGGGGACGTCCAACTTTTCCAATCGAATTTTATCGATTTCACGCCCTCGTACAGGTTTAACAGACAACATCCATCGGAAAAACTCTCAATTATATTCCTCGGTAGAATTAACAGGGTTCCATGGCGGATACAAATCGAAACAGCAGACATTTTGATTCGTTTTAAGTCCAAAATTTCCATCGACCCCATTTTTACTAGTATCGTCTATATCATCGGGAGGTTTGGATCATAAAGTTTTTACTTACAAAAATAAGCGACTTAATGATTAAGACTACACCGGAAGCTGCGTATTAGAAACGAAAGTAGAACTAAATGCAAACCGAAAGCGGAAACTTTTTTTTCCGGATAGGTCTCCGCATTATCAACTTTTTATTTTATTGAAAATGCAATAAAATTTGCAATGCGGCACCCTCAAAACGGATGCGCGCAGGCCTGAGAACCGTAATTTCAATTTTATTTAGCCTAACTAACCAGTGGTCTGTGATTTCAGAGTCACTATAGAATACATAGATGTATATGTACAGTAACCAGTGGTCTGTGATTTCAGAGTCACTATAGAATACATAGATGTGTATGTACAGTAACCAGTGGTCTGTGATTTCAGAGTCACTATAGAATACACAGCTGTATATGTACAGTAACCAGTGGTCTGTGATTTCAGAGTCACTATAGAATACACAGCTGTATATGTACAGTAACCAGTGGTCTGTGATTTCAGAGTCACTATAGAATACACAGCTGTGTATGTAACTAACAAGTGGTCTGTGATTTCAGAGTCACTATAGAACACACAGCTGTATATGTACAGTAACCAGTAGTCTGTGATTTCAGAGTCACTATAGAATACATAGATGTATATATAACTAACCAGTGGTCTGTGATTTCAGAGTGATCCCCACCATGTACAACACACTGGACAACTCTCAGGACGTCTCCATCATGTTTGGCTCCGACTCCCACTTTGGTTCTGATACACAGTCACAGTAAGTGTGCGCATGCACCAATAGTCAACAAACATTTTACATTACTGTTGTTTGTGGGGGACTAATGTTTGTGACTTTCGTGGGTAACCCTTGCCCACAAATTTACACTACCAACAAAATTTAATCCCCACGAATTGGGAAAATTTTGGCTACCCACGAACATTGATCCCCATAAATAAAAGTGATTCCACAGTAGTCAAAATTTCTGTGGAACTGTGTAATTATTGGGGCTTGGATAGGATAGGATGGCATGGGCAGCTTCTTGGTTTTAATTTTCATAAACGAATACATTTTGGTAGATAAGCAATCATCCATTTAAAAGGTTACGGTGACGTTTCATTAATTTAAAGAGTTTGTTGTATAATTTTTGTGTATTATTTCAGACCACCTACTCCTGCTGCTGACTCTCTCATCATCATCAATTCTAGTTTCTCTCAGAATTTGTCACAGGTTTGATGAACTTTCCACACATTCATGGAAATTTGTATCCAAAAACATTTTACATTTTGGCTACAAGATTTATAATTGAAGCAAACCTCAATATATTTAAAAAACAATTTTGGCAAATTTTAGAACAGATGCAATTTCCTGAATACGTTAAATATGAATTTAATCAATATATGTGATTTAGTAAATACTTATTATGTATGATATGCATTTAATCACTATTAATACCTATTTCATATCTGTAAGTATATTTGTTTGGCATGCAGAAAAAAGATAAACCTGCCACAGTCAGAGCAAGTAGAAGATCGTCATCAGAGGCAAGTGACAGGGAAGACTCCCAGAATGCAAAGCGAGAACCAGGAACAGGAAGGAGGCGGAGGTCAGTCAGGTTCAAGGACACACAGGAGGAGGAGCCACAGAAGTCAGATGAGGCCAATCAGGGGGAAAACAAGTTGATAAAGGCCCAGGAAGAGGAGAGTAGATTGACAGGGGCTCAAGAAGGGGAAAATAAGTTGACACCTCGGGACAAGTCTGAGGGGGCTGGAGATGAGATATCAGGGCATGATGAATTTGAAGCAGTCTGGGACCAAGCCTTGTCCAAGATGGTGGATGAAGGCAAGTAGTCGGAGAGTCTTTTTTAGTTCGTATCAATGAATTCCCAATCTTAAGTACAATAAATTTAAAATTCATCATACACCTAATTGTTTGTAAATTGGAGAAAAAAACTGTGCAGTGATCATTATCTCATTATGCAGATGGAACAAAGTTTAAAAATGAACAGAGAAGCCATGTTCATGCTTCTACAATTAATTTGTTTAATTGAAAGAAAACAGACTTTCTTTTTTTGATGATTGTTTTTATTGCAGTGGAGAAGAGCAGTATTGAGCATTTTGTTGTTATAAAGGACACCATCAGCAGTTCACAGGAGCAGAGACAGTCCTCAGGTGAAAGTATGCCCAACTCTACCGAGTCGGAAAGGTCCACCCCCAGTAGTGGCTCCAAGTCTTCTGGTTCAATGGACAGTACTCCCTCTGAAGAAGCAGAAGTGGAGTCTCTGAAGAATCCCAGCAGTGAGGAGAAAGAAATGGAAACCTCGAAAAAGTCATCTAGTTCATCTGGTGAGGTGTTCGTAGCTCCAGCCAATGTGATGGAGGCGGTGGATATGGATTTTCTGACGTACAAGTCGACATCTTCTTCCAATAAGTCAGCGGGCGATGATGGAAGCAAGAATGAGGAGAAGGGTGACTCGCAGTCATTGTTGACGTGGACGAGTCAGTTGAAAAGTACGAAGCAGCTTTCTCCAGGAAAGGTGAAATCACCACTGAAAAAAATCAGTATTGAGAGCTCTCCAGCTAGATCATCTAGACGTTTTGCCTCTCCTGCTAAAAGGGGTAGGAGTAAAGCGTTGGAGAATTCCAGTAAGGGGTCTCAGAAACTTGATGAATGGTTGATAAAATCTCCAGAAAAGTTATCTCAGGAGAGTGGAATATCGTCACAGGGTTCAATGAAATCATCTGGATCGTCATCCAATGCAAACCATCCTGCTGAAGTGACAGTAGTAGAAGAAACACAGTCTCCTAAAGCTTTAAAGTCCAGAGTATCTCCAAATTCTGAACCAATTCAAGAAACCCCTCCCCCACCCACTAGTAAAGATCCTGTAAAGTTTGGCAATACAAGAGGCAGCACTAGAAAGCTGTTCACCAAAGGAACAGAGGCGGACTCTAATTTGGATATTTCTGAAGATTCCAACATTATCCCAGCTTCACCGGAATCCAAAACTGGTTCCTTGCCTCTCCGAGTGGGTACACCAGTATTGAAGCTGAAGAGGCTTACAGAAGACGAAATCAAGCACTTCAGTCCTAGAAAAGGAGATGTTGGGTTTGGTACTCCTAAAGGAGACGGAGTGTCACAGGGAAGTAGTTCGCTTGAAAAGAGTTCACAGGATGTAAATCATGAGCATGATGACTTTTCCGATGTGTTGCCTTTAGAAGAGGTACCATTGTCTTCATCACAGGGATTTGAAACCCAGGGGAATGCAAAAAGCATTGACGGTCAAGCTGAAGTTAAAATGACAAGTACTGAAAACTTGTTCACGCAGAAAGAAGATACACAAGAGAGCTCCTGCTATAATCCTCAATCACAGTCCACCTTTAAATCAAACTGTGAAGGAAAGGATGTCCTGGGAACAGAGAATTTAATACTTAGTCAGCAGTCAAACCAAGCAGAAACATCAGTTGAAGGACAGTCACAAGAGGCTGAAGCAATGGAATCTGGTCAAGTGTATGATCCCAAGCTTGAATCAACACTGGCTCAAGATACACCCAGGAGAGGAAGAAAGAGAAAGCAAGACACTCCCAAGAAACTGTCACCTGAGAGCAGTCGACCAAAGCGAACCAGACAGAGCAAAGGAGAGGATGTTAAAACTCCCAAAGGGAAAAGTGAGACAGGCAGCAAGAGAGGAAGGCCAAAAGAAGGGAAAGTTGAAGAGAAGAAAGGGAAAAATAGCACAAGTGCTGGTGCTAAATCAAATGGGAAGGAAAGGACTTCATCTCAACAGAATACTGAGGAAGACTTATTGGTGAAGGAGGCATCACAGGTGTCTAGTCAAGAGCCGGGAAGTGAAAATATGATAGCTAATGATGAAAGAGTAGTGGACAATAAAGAAGACACTGAAAGAGAAAATTCAGCTGTTGGGTATGAGAGGCAGTTTGATTCTGAGGGATTCTTTTTGGAGGATACCCAGAGAAAAGATGTGGAAAAGCAAGCTCCAAAAAAGGAAGAAGAGAAAAGGACTGAAATTTCAGAGGTAATAACTGCTGAAGAAAAGGGGGAGAAGACACCAACCAGTAGGAACTCTGCGGAAATCCCTGTAAGAAAAAGTACGACTAAAAAGAAGATTGAAGTTGCAAAAAAGAGATCGCAGAAGAAAGGAAAGAGTAAAACTGAAGATAAATCAATCTCAGATAGTTCTGAAGATGATGTGCCTCTGTCACAGACTGCAAAGAAAGCTGTTAAGTCTAAAGGTAACCTGGAGAACAAGATGAATGAAGTGACAGAGAAAAAAGAGAGTGAGGAGAAGTTGGATGAAAAATCTGAAGAAGGGGCAAAGAATTCTGAAAGTTCTGATGATAATGTTCCTCTGAATGAGATCTGTAGTAGTAATGCTGAAGAGATGGAGGTGGATGCACCAGGGGATGTGTTGACAGACAGCAAGAAAGACATATCAGGTGAAAATGTGGAAAAAGAGGAGAAAGATATTGAAAGTGATCAAAAAGGAAAGGAAAGCATCACAGAAGGAAAAGATGAAAGCAAGTCCAAAAGGATAGGAAAGAAAAAGTTTGCTCCAGCAAAAACTTCACCCCTCTCCAATAGATTGAGATCTTCTCATGGAACACTGAGGAGTGGTAAGCCAACAAGGAGGTCCCTCTCACCTAGACAGAGCCCAAAGTCGCTGTCCATGAAGAAGACTGTCAAACGGAAAAGTCTGGATCCAAGTCTGCTCACCACTGTAATTGAAGATTCAGAAGAACCTGTAGGGAAGCCTGCGAAAGAGGTGGACGGAAATGAAAGTTCTCTGCTACTGGGAGATAAAGAGTCATTGAAGGAAAAAGAAAACACGGAAGGTGAACAGAAAGAAACATCTCGAGAGAAACTAAATGAGACATCCCAAGACAAACAGAATGAGGCTTCCAAAGACAATGTGGATATTCAGAGCGAGTCCAAAAAAGTCACATTTGATGAAACTCCCACCAAGGTGCCTGAAAATGGAACAGAGGACGGTGGGTTTGCCATGTTTGAGAGAAATACCGACAGCAAACTGGTAGTGGTGCCCAGAAAGTTTGAGAAGAGAGCTGTGGCCCGAAGGAGCATCCTCAAGCCACCAAGTCCTGGCTCCCACTTATCAAAAGGTTCACCACTGAGAAAGGCAGCTCCTTTCCATCCCATCAAGCTGGGACAGATTTTCGCCCCCTCTGCTTCACCTAGTGCTAGCATTCTGAAGCGAAGACGACTGAGTGGAGATTTCCCAGCCAATTCACCTTCCCCTCCTTGCAAGGTAAGAACCATATCATTTCACATTTAGGTTTATCAGTATTATAATTCCCCTTACCTCTTAGCTAGAGAACATACCTTGAGTAAATGGGTTTGCTGTCAAATGTTTTTGCTGAAAAGAAATTGAATATTTCCTTCAGTCTATACCTTGATGTATATTTAAGAAATAAACAACGTTATTTAGTGAACATGGCGTTATGAATAGCAATTGCTCTGTTGGCATATTCCATGATGCGCGCTAGCGCATCATGGAAAATATGCCAGCAGAGCAGTTGCTATTCATAACGCCATGTTCACTAAATAATCGTTGTTTATTACTTATATTTGCATTTTACCACTCGCAAATACCCTGTATTAGCCTAGACCTTGACATTTAGCTATTACATCAAAAGTAAACATTCAGACTGTAATGTATCTTTTTAATTCACATAGATTTGTTAACAGAATCAATGATATGTTATAACAGTAATTCCTTTAAAATGTTATCAAAAACATGTTTTAATATTACATGTAAATACGTCAATTTTAATGGAGTTGGAGAAAAACACATGATGTATCGTATAGTGGTTTAAATCTATAACGTCATGGAAAAGTATATACATGTATAACGTAACACCTTTATGACGTCATAGTAAACTGACAGAGCAATTGCGATTATAGAGAAATAATTGCAGCTCCTCTGTATGGGCTTACAATGGAAAAGAACAATGGAAATGCAAATATAGTAAAATGTTCCTTTATCTACTTCTGTATGTTATATGAATGGCCTATGATTAACACAGTGCTTGTAGATTTCTGCTAAATTCTTTGATTTCTCAATAAAAAGAAGCAAAAATAGACCCTTGTATTTTTACTTTCTGTATAAATAAGTGGCCTATGATTTCTCTCTATAGAAGAAGCAGAGGCGGGTGTCCTTCGCTGACCCCGTGACCTGTACGGGTACCCCTCTGTCAGAAGCAGCTGCTTCTCCCACCCCCAGCACAGTGTCCATTTTCTCCAACCCAGACCCCAGCAGTAAGAGCTGTGTAAGTACTGGACAGTGCATGTGTACTGGGATGTTGTCATACATATACTTTTACTTCATCACAGTGAATTTTGGCTGGTTTTCTACAATATTTAATGACCTGATATCATGGATATAATGAAAAAAAAAGCAAATTACGGTAAATAGTTTAAATTATGACATTTAAGGAAAAAAAAAACAACTGTTAAGAATCAGAAAAGCAATTTGAAGGGGTGAGAGCTATTAAAGCAAATGGTTGAGGTTTCATTTTAGAAAGCTCTCAAAAATCTGTTTTTAAAAATTGTCATTTCAGCTGTTTTCCAACACATCTTCAGCAGCACAGGCCAATGAAGAAGTTAGCCAGGTATGTGCTCAGTTTAATATAATGAACTCTTTTAATTGTGGTTGTTGGTTTTAAGTTGGCCAAGTAGGCAAAATGCACGTACATTGTATACATCATATCACATGTGCAGTTTATATGAGCCCGTTCTATGATATCGCGGTAGTTAAATCATTTTGTCGAAAAATCTATCAATACGAAAATATTTCCAGAAACTAATGTTATTGTTAGATTCCTTTATGATATACCTCAGTGATGTTCAGCATGTCTCTGTTTACTATGTCTAAAAATATCCCGATGTCAAATGTCAATTTCAGCGCGTGCAACTATTCTTACACAGAAATACTGCGATACCATAGAACCCGCGATATGATAGGAAACGAGAATAAATTCACTAAGTGGCAGATTTTGAATTGCAAAAATATAATGATACTTCACCTTAAAAAACATGTAATTTGAACAAAACCCGGAGAACTAGATGAAATGCCATCAACATCACAGCCAAAATGCATTTCTCTACATTCCTGATGCATTAAAACTGCTATTGTTCTTTCCTTCATTGACTTTAAACACAACATTATGTACATGTGTTAGCTTTATTCAAATGATCAGCTTTTTCAAATTGTTTGTTTCTACATTTTTTCTAGACCCAGGAATCACAGGTGCCCTCCACCCTGGGTAGTTACGCCAGCGTGACTGAGTCTCAGCTCACCATGGAGCCTGTCTACCCCGAGCTGGTGGACTGCTCACAGACCGTGGACAGGGTGCTGCCCCAGCTGACCACCTCTATGTGGTGAGTGCTCTCACTTCATGAAACAGGGATGGAATTTTTCTGCGAAAAAAACCTCAAAGTTTAGATCAATATTTATACACTCCTGCATCAAATTGATGCAAATAAGTACTTGTATTTGTAAATAATGAACAGCAGTTTTTCATGTTAAAAACCTTCATTTCTGCAGATTTGAATGTCATAATGGTGCAGACTTTCTAAACTGATTTTATTTTCTTCCTCCTCCTCCTTTACCTATCGCATATCAGTCAGTATCTCCTAGTTCTTCAGGTTACATGTAGTTTTGATCACATGATTAACACACCTGGACCAATCTCAATTTCAATGGAAAATTCAAATTAAGATTTAACTAAAGGAATTTGATACACAGTTCAATAAACTTTCAAAATGGAATTTCATAGCATAAATAGGATATCTTGTCATATTTTACTTTTAAATGTTGATATTGAAGCATTGAACCATATATTGATGTTTATGCAGGTCGCGTGGTCTAGGACAACTTGTGAAGGCTCGTAATATCCACACGATAGGTGACTTATCTCGTCTCTCAGAAAAGGAAATAGACAACTTGCCAATCAAATCCCCAAAAGTTCCAACAGTCAGAAAAGTGCTCAGGACATTTGTATCTCATCAGGAAAGTCGAAAACCTACAATTAAACCCACAAAGGCTGATGACTCGAATGAGAAAACTGGTGAGTAATCGGGATCACAGCTTGAAATATTTCAAACCTCATGTGTTATATTATCACTTCTCTCTCTCAAAAAATTTTTTTTTGCACTTCTGAATTATTATAGTTAAAGCATCATAATCATGCATTGTATGTTTGCAGAATGTGAAATTAAATTAAAAAAAATATCACTTAAACATGTTTGGCTGTGCTGTGAATTTGTAAATTTTTCATGCTTTTCAAAGAAGTATTTAAATCAAATATTCTTTTACTCATTTTACTTTTATGTTAAAAAAATTAGGTTTTGGTTTGTTATTACACGTACATATGTTCTTTTCTGTAGGTGATAGATCTTCTGCAATTGTAGCGGAAAATAATCCTGGAAGAGGAGATGAAATGGAGGTGCTGCCCTCTATGGAAGAAGATCTAGGCAGATTATCTCCCATTAAGAGTAAGTCTGCTTTTATCTGCATGTACATTGAAGGTTTTTGTGAATCATGTATGGTATTTTGAAAGACAAGTTTGATGTAACTTGTATTACTTTACATTTTATACCTTAGGCATTTCTATTCTTAAGATAAACGATAATGATTTGCATTTATTAAGTTTGATTTTTTTTAATTTAAATTTTTCTGTTATTCAAATTAGAAAGTGCAAATGAAGACCTGAACAGGAGTATAGCGGATGAGATGGGTAGCACTGAAGATCTGTTGGAAAAAGAGAACCAATGGGGAACAGAGGAAGGGGAGAGTTCCATAGGATTTATTCCAAGCTCATCCGTCACTTCGGAACCAGTAGAGGAGCAGGCATTATCCGAGACCAAGGGATCCGTCACGGAAGATCTTGACAAGATGTCCGGATTGTTATCCATGGAGTCTCTGTCCTCACTGAGAACCAATGAACTGTTTGAGGCACATCAGAAACTTCTTAGCATGGCCAACACTGTTGCCACTGCCATGAAAAGACGGTGCTGTTCTCCCGATAAAAGTTGACATGTCTTTTACTATTGACAGTAATGTTAAATTCCATTGCGTAATATATACTGTCATGTACGTACCGTATGTGTTCTGGATTTATAATTTTTTTATGCAGACTTATAAATATTTACATGTAAATGTATAATTATATTCTATTGCTTGTAAACTGCATTAATAATTTGAATATGATGAATTGGTAGTTAATGCTTTTGTGACTATTCAGAAAGTTTCTTTCAAACTACTTCTTAGGGGCACATGTGCTGAGGTCAAAGTGAATAAATTCCATTCCACATGGAGATGTGTTGACTCCATTGTTTTAAGACTCCATGTATAGTTTTTGACATCTATTAGCTCATTTAAAACACAGAGAAGCTAAAACCATGATTTATATTTGAATGTTAATAATGTTGTAATTCAATGGAGTATTGAATAGAAATTGACTCTCTAATTCTGTATTTGAAATCAATATATAAATACATGAAAATATTTATTTCAATATAAGATAAAAATTGCATTTTTTATTGACATGTAAATATGATACATGTAATTTATTTTCTGGAAGTTAAAGAACTTTGCATGTGTATATCCACTGGTTTTGGGATTGTATGTAGAAAATCAAGTAATCACCCCTTGCAGTGAATGGCAGCAAAATCGTTTTATATTGCAAAAAGAATAAAAAAACAAGAGTGAAAGATGGAATAAAAGTGAGGAAATGCAGTCTGATGACATGTCTGATTAAAAAGGGTGTAAATTTATGTCTAATATAATTTATACATACATTTTTTTTTTAGAATGTCATGTTACAGAGATGTGATGAAATTAAATCTACTTGCATCTGATATATCTGTTTTTGTTGTTTTTCTAACATTGAGCTGAATAGAATGTATAAATAGGGCATTTTAATTGACTTGTTGTTTTATTATTGTGATGAAGATTTAAATATTGAAAGTTTTTGAAGGAACAAATTAAGTTTGTAGAGATTTCCTTGCATATTTGATACATGAGACAGGTATTGTTTAGTGCTGAAATTCTGTTAATTTCTGAAATATCGAGTAAAGGTGTTTTTTTTTCAATCTTCGTTGTTGAATTTTAATTCGCGCGTAAGTGAATATTAGTTATGACCAAATTATTCGAATAGTATTAGAACGAGTTACTTCAAACTTCGACTTCCGGAATGGCAGACGACAATCAACAACATGATTTTGAGGGAAGTAAGAGACTATTAGAGTCTGAACACCCGTCACTCGTGGATCGGTATTATCAATCTAGATATCTAATAGGTAAGTATTTTTTAGTTTCATGATTATACCGCAGATACGCATCGCGATTAAAACTGCAGAACTTGAAAAATGAAAAGGGATAGAGTAAATTCGAAATGATATCATTTCCATAGAAAAAATAATCTCGGTAAGATTGTTTCGACGAATTTCGGTGACATTAAAGAAAGAAGGCCGAACTTCATTTGAAATTTAAAGTTTATCTAAGACATATTCATAATCAACAAAATAGTGCAATCATGGTAATGTTGTGAAACATTGCCAAGCGAAAACATTTTTAAAAGAATTCATAGAAATGTCATCTCTTTAGATTCACAGTCCAAGAAAAATGAAGACATTTGTATTTTGACACATTCTAACAGGTTAGTATTATAGTATTGGTTTTATTTATGTGGCTATGGGTTTTGTTTTTAATAGCAAAAAAAAACCTCTTGTGATATATTTTGATTTTGTTTCGCTTGAATATGGGCTTACGCCTTTACTGATTCTCTATAGTCTGTCCCAAGTTATTGTTTCCATCACTTTTTGAGGATTTTTAATAAAAATACACACACCTGTAAAAGAAGTACAGTTGAAATCGATGAAATTGAAAATATCCAAGATATCTTTTTACATCCTTTCTCCATTCGGAAGTACTCGGCACATATCTGGCGCAATTTTTCAACGTTATCATCTGGGCCGATTAATGGCTGATGCAATTCAAAATCCCCGTAGACTTTTTATTTTGGGATGTTTATTGAAACATGAAGCAGTAAAGGGGGCATTTCAAAACAGATAATCTGGACATTTTTCATATGAGTGGATGAAAATAGTTTTAGCACAAAGGTATTTATCATTATCGAAATATCAAGCAAAAGTGGTGGAAACAAAAACTCGGGACATTTGGAGTGTAGACTGTCCTCAATATGCAGAGGTTTACTTTAGCCCATCATTGGTGAATTTGACATCCCCCCCCCCACCCCAATTTGTTGGTAAAACACCTTTCTGGTACCCTAATTATACGAATAACATATTTCTAAAAATTGGCAACATGTTTACCACATTGAACTATGATATCGCATGTTTAAACTTCATAATGAGCCGATTTACATGTTAGGGCATTTTCAAGGGTCAAAATCACATGTATCCCAGAAGTTGCACATAATCAATGTGTTTCTTTTAAGAAATAAAACAATTTTATTCTAAGTGAAATTGCTTGATTCATTTCTCAGACTCTCTACTTTTAATATACTTATCCATGAAAATAAAAAACAATTACAGCTTATGAAAACAATTAATGATATATCTCCTATAGGCCTCCATAAAATGTATGTTTTTCAAGGTCGTCATTATCTATTATCTGCAATTTTTTCCCCCACTTTCCTATCCATTTGCTAGACTTATTTTCATTCATAATATTTAATGAAAATTACGGTAATGTGAACAGATATAGAAATCATATATTTATCATACTGCTTTTAGTTTTGTCTTTTCTCTGAATGGTCTACATCTCAAGCCATAGTCTGAAGTCCACATAGCTCTCTCCTTCATGTACCAACTATGGCTGTTTGAACACATAGAGTGTTGTAAAGCTGAATATTCATGTGTCAATCAGCTGTCTAATTGTTTCATCATGTTTTAACCTGTCAAATATCTACATGCACTGTGAATTTGTTACCACATCAGCAGTTACATAATCTTTTATGTAAACTGCTACCAGAGGGGCTTGTGTAGAAAGAAAAAGCATTGTTGAAAAAGTTTTTAAATTAGTTTTATAAAATTTTAAAAATATTGTAAATTATTTTTTTCTCCAGAAGCCCCTGTGCTGCATTTGGATGATAAAAGGTCACATCAAATTAAATTAAGAACAACAAGGCATTATTCACATTTTTCCTAACAGTGAAAGTCTTACCACCACCATGACCGAAGATGGTCTTTCACAATTTATGGTTCAAATAAGTTTAATACTGTGGAATCATTAAATTTCGTGGGGGCCAATTTTCGTGGATGGCTTAAATTTTGTAGGTTTGTGGGGACGTAATTTCGTGTATTCTTAAGCCCCTTTCACAATTGGCGCATGACCACTTTACAACACTTTGCGACCAGAATTTTTTAGATTCGCACAAGCTCTCTCATACGTTGCATGAATCTCGCATTCGTTGCATGCGTTTTAGTGCTCGCATCAAGTCTCCTCAAAATAGTGGACATGCACACTATTCAGACGCGACCGAATGCAATCCAAATCACCGCAGTGCAACGCACGAACACTTTACAACGTTTTATGTACTTGCAAGAGTGATGCACTATTTTTAAAGGTCGTAAGATGAATCGCAGTTGTTAATGCGTTTATTGTGCGACCATGAGACTGCTCAACATGCTCGTGTTGTCTTGCAACGTTTTACTATCTTTGCACGACTTATCAGTAATATGCCATGCTTTGCTACTAGTATATATACCCTATAAGCATCTCTGTTTCAGACCACAATTCAACAATATACATTTATTGCATGATGATGAGGGAAATATGAAGATTTATTTCTCCAAGAAAAATCTTATTTTTCCAGGGCATCGCCCGCGGGAAATAAGTTTTTCTGGGGGAATAAATCTTCATATTCCCTGAACATTAATGCAATAAACGGACAACATATGATTATACAAATACGTTAATTTCTAAAAATTGTTTGATTTCCTCTGTTACTCTCATTTTTCTTTCATAATTTCGAATCATAGATAGGTAAGTTGGTTTTGTGATATATAGAGAATCAGAGTAATTTAAATATTTTTTATTTAATCATACTTGTCTACATCATGTGCTCATATCGGCTTTTTCATTCCTATGAAATCGCCATGTCACGTGACTTTCTAGACCAATCAAATATAATAGAATAATCATACTGAGGTATCATAATAAATGCTTCTGCATCTCTGTTTCTTCTTGGGCCGCATGTTCTCTCGCTTTCAACTATGTCTATTGAAGAGTGTCGGAAATGGGCGGTATTTATACCCCCTCTGACTCACACGAGCCTTCGTACCATGGAACACATGATAGCACGTCCAATCGCATTGGCGCACGTTCAATCGTCCGATCACCTGGTCTCTCGCGCGATCCTATATCGCATTATCTTTCAACAGTCACTTTCATTGTAAAACATATAGTAGATGCAAGATATATCGCAAGATTTAATGCGTTTACATCGCACAACTCTCACTTATATCATGCGAATTTCGTATGACTTCTTTTTTCAAAAGCAATTATTTCGGCAACAGTTTAGGATTCATATCTAATCTTATCGGTCGCACGAATATTCAGTCGCTTCTGCTCATGCACCAATTGTGAAAGGGGCTTTATATATATTAAAATCTACAAATTTAAAGGAAATATGACTTTATTACCCTAATTTATCAATTCGTGGAGGATGTTATGCCACCACGAAATCTAATGATTCCACAGTATATATTTTTGAGATTTTGTTCTGTAATTTATATTGTATTGGGACTTTGCTGCTTTGAATTTGTCAAGTTTGTTTGAACTCAGTTAATTAAAGGACATATTTTATGTGATAAAGGTTGTAATTATTTCTGTGAACTACCTTTTTTTCTGATTTAACAATCCATTTCAACTATATATGCAATGAATCATCCATTTTAATTCATTAATGATCAATATTTGATGAATTCATTTTATGTTAAATTGTTAATGACTCAAACAGTATGAACTACCTTTTTTCTGATTTAACAATCCATTTCAACTATATATGCAATGAATCATCCATTTTAATTCATTAATGATCAATATTTGATGAATTCATTTTATGTTAAATTGTTAATGACTCAAACAGTATGAACTACCTTTTTTCTGATTTAACAATCCATTTCAACTATATATGCAATGAATCATCCATTTTAATTCATTAATGATCAATATTTGATGAATTCATTTTATGTTAAATTGTTAATGACTCAAACAGTATGAACTTTACTGTTGTCTATTATGAAGTTACATCGATTTTATATACCGGGTACAAGTACCAATACTTGTAAATTACTTTGTTTCGTGAAGTCATATGTATACAAAAATTTCAGTGAACAACAGCAATACTTTAATGCAGACACAAAAATCTAATATTAGTATATAAAAAAATAATTTATGTATACTGATTATGACTTAAAATTCATTGCTGAACATATACTTTGACATGTTTGATTACAGAATATGTATAGTAACAGTGGCTGAATGGCATCCTTTATTGAGGGAAAAGAAGACAATATCTCAGATCAGTTATGATGTGGAGGGGGTAAACAGAATGGACAATAAGATATCTGGAAAAGGAAAGAGGGTATGATAGCAGTATCGTTTTTATTATGAATATAGTAAGTTGTTAAGTGCTACTGCAGGGGAAAGTCAGACAGCAATAGTTGGCAATCAGTTGAAGTATGGAAAAGGCCAGACAAAATCAGTATGTTGTCTGTAATAATAAAGATCTGTTAAGACAACAACAGTTAGATAATTATCAGCAGAAAATGAGGAGGGAGTGAAAACAACAGCTGTAAGTTATCATTAGAGATCCATAAATATATCAATATTTATATAATTATAAACAAGGAAAAGAGTAAGACAGCAGCAGTTATGGGTAAAATTAAAAAAGGTACCTGTATGTCTACTGCAGAAATTTATCAGTTACTTTTCAATGAAAAAAAAGGAAGTTATCTATTAATGAATGTGAGAAAACATTTGAAAACATTAGTACGTAGTACTACACTATCAGAAAAATCAGAAAATGGTAATTAAGACATATGTAGGCTAAAAAAAAAGAAATAAAGAAAAAACTAGTGTTTAATTTTCTGTTAATTAAAAAGGAAAAAACAGTAAAAGAGCAGTAATAAGTGTTTTGGGAAAAGAGAAATTGATAGGAGAACAGCAATATTTTATCATGATCGGTAAGAATAAATTAGAGGAAATGTGGCTGAAGTAAAAAAAAAAAAAAAACATGGAAGAAAAGAGCAACAGGCTATCAGTAAACATCTTAAAAAAATTAAGTTATTGAATTTTTCTTTCCATGATGAAAAAAGAATTCTTTTCCAATTCTTTGATTTAACCAAAACCATTATGCTAAATGAAAAAAATGGATTGAAAGCAATTATTTTGATAAACTATATGAACGAAGTAAAAGAAATTTACAAATCAAGGGCAAATTATAAACTGCCATTGACTTCACTTTGGTCATTTTCTTTAGAAAGAAGATTTGGAGACATTTCAAGGCCATCTGTCAGGCCCATTTAAAAATTGTTTTGGTCAGGTGTTGGTGGTGTCAAATTTTGAAGAAAAAAAGTTAAAATCCCATTCTTCTAACTGACTTTAAGCCTATATGTATCAGTGACAATGACTTGGCAATATTTCTCAATTTAGTACATGTACATTTAACAGCTATGTGACATGGCAGTCACATGTACTAGTATGAAAAAAGACAACATTTCTAAATCAACTTTAATCATCAGATTTCATCATTGTAATCTGTGTAAATAACTTGTCTAATGAGTGTAATTTAATTCATGTCACAGTATGAAGGGTGCCAAATAATTGTTTAAAGCATACAATTTGTTCTAATAATTGACCTCTGAAAGTACTCTTAAAGTACATGTACATATTAAACATAATTTACGATTATTCCTATGTGGTAATATTTTCAAAAATCTTACAGACAGAGTAATTGTTTACTGATTTTTACACACTATGATAAATTTTGCAAAATATTTATGAACCTGCTCTGGATGAAGAAATCAAAATGGGTGTTGGTTTTCAATTTTTTTTTCAAATAACTTTAATGTAATTGTAAATTTAGCAGTAAAACTTAAAATTCTGACATTAAGAGTAAACAAGTTTTTCTAAAATGTGAATATTATAGTATAGTAGTGTCATCCTGAGACAAACTGGGTTTTTTTTCTAGAATGTCTGCTTTGACAGGTTAAAAGTTCAACCTGACACGTGGATTCCAAATGTAACAGACAAGTGAACTTTGTCTTTTTTGAACCAAACTTTAAACTTTCACTGATAGTAAATCATACAATCTTCAATAGAGACAATGTGCTACACCTTTAGTAAAAACAGTCTGGGTCTGGTTGCATTTTCTAGATTTAGAATTATGCGATACATTGATTTGATATGAAGCCCAAAGATTTAATTGAATCAGATATTCTTAAGTGCTTTAAAAAACCTCAATTATGTATATAAGAAATCAATGTGAATAAGAAATCAATGTGAATATAGAATTCTTGAAAATAATAAAGTCAAACCATGATATCTTGAATGTTGATGTCTTGTTACTTGTAATATGAATATAAAAAGTTTGCTACATTGATAATAGTTATATCGTATCATTTATATAAATACATTTTTAAAAGTTTTTTTCTGGTCCCAATTAGTTTGAGATGATGACGTCTGGCTGTTATATTTTCTATCAAATACTCTGATAAATTAATTACATGGTTGAACGAGATTGATTATACATATTCTTTAAGCTTCACAAGATACAACAGGAGGACTAACATTTTGGTTTCTTTATTTCAGGGAGCACAACTCTTGACTCCTTCATCTCCGTTATGTGAGGTCACTTGTACTGACAGTTCTAAGTACATCATAACCTGTGGAGTACGAGGTCAGCTTATTGAAGTGAATGAAACTCTTCTTAAATCTCCAGATCTCTTGTCACTAAAGGTAAACTGGGATTAGTTCAATGTTTACTCATATAAAGTAACGTTTATAGAAAAATCAATTCACAATTTGCTCATATAAAGTAATGATGAAAAGAAAATCATTTCATAATTTGATCATATAAAGTAATGATGAAAAGAAAATCATTTCATAATTTGATCATGTAAAGTAATGATGAAAAGAAAATCTTTTCATAATTTAATCATGTAAAGTAATGATAAAATAAAAATCATTTCATAATTTAATCTGACATGAAAAGTAATGATAAAATAAAAAATCATTTCATAATTTCATTATAAAAAGTAATGATGAAAATAAAATCATTTCATAATTTGATCATATAAAGTAATGATGAAAAGAAAATCATTTCATAATTTAATCATGTAAAGTAATGATAAAATGAAAATCATTCCATAATTTGATCAATGACATATAAAGTCATAACTAGATAACATTAAGGTACCTCACTACACCTAGAGACTTATACTTTATAGGACACTCTGTCACAAGATGCTGATTTAAATGATCTGTTAAATTGTTGATACCAGTTGGTTTGTTGAATATCGCCATAGATCAGTGGTCAAAGTAGCTTGTGAACCACAGATCATGAGTTCGAATCTGCCTGGATGTTTTGTTCATATTTACCGCGTTAAATTTTTGAAAACAAAATTAGACATATTTTGCCTATCTGACATACATACTTCTTATCCATCATTCTATCTATCATATTCAAGTACTTTTTTGCTGATTTGAGAAACCACTACAAAGTGTAGTGAGCCACCTTAACAATATTACTTATTGGGTTTGTTACTGACTGTTTACAGAAATTTGTGGGGTTGGTAAAGTCCATTACCAGCACCACAAATTTCTGTAAACAGTCAGTAACAAACCTAGTAAGTGTTTTGTTTTGTTGAGGACCTAAAGTTTGATATGTAAACAAACAAGGGATAATATATATTAATTAAATTCATAGAGCAAATTTTTTACCTTCCTCGTCAGTCGTCTGTGCAAACCTGGATGCCATTGTAGGATCGTAATATTACGTCAAGGGCAAAGGGGGGTGGGGTGGGGGGGGGGGGGTCACTCTTAATATTTTAGGGCTTAAAAATTAAAGGTATGGTTGAACGTTTGTGTAAAAAAAATCAGCTCAAATTACGTTACATCCGCCATGTTGCCGTATAAATTTTGACGCCTGCCGTGTTAAGAAATTTATAAGGCAATCACGCGACATGATTCATCCAATGACTTCGGGACATTCTTGTTCGAGGCAAAACAATAAAGTATACATTACATAAATATGGTTGATATTTAACTTCCAAATTTTAACGGCATTTGTTGGAATTTATTAAAAAAAAATTATTTTTTTTGGGGGGGGGGGGGTCATTTTGTTAAAAGTTATGAACCAAATAGTATACATTTTAGCTTATATCTGAAGTCCTTTTAAAGGTACACAATCCTGTATGGTCATGAATGTACATCTAAGTGCAAAGTAATAATGTAAAACTAAAATAAAATTATTAAATGCAAAAACAGTATCTCAATTTTAAATTTGGCAATGAATGTATTGGTCTTGTGGTGAGATGTATGAAAATCTAAGTTGAATTCTGTTCATAATACCCATTATTTCATGTTTTTGATATAAATTTTTTGAATTAAATTCATTGAAATATTTAGAATGATTCTTTAAGAGAAAATTTTCCCATACATTAGATTTCTACATCAAATGAATTTGCATTACATATACATTTTTGATATTTGTCCTTGGCACCATGATATAGTACACTTTCACCAGGAAAGTAAAACGTCCCAGTTTTTATTTTCTTTAAGATTATGCATTTATAAATTAAATATTAATTGTTTACAAAAACTAGAATGATTTGAGTTCAGCGTATTTTCCACCACCGTTGGCAAAGATTTAAAAAAAATTAGATTGAAGATGAACATTTTCATTCTAAACACGACAAACAAGATTTTAAATTTTATTCAGAGGAAGAAAAAAAAATTGAAAATTGTGTCAATGTTTTTTTCCAAAGTCGCCACAAAGACCCAAGTTTTTTACAAACTGTATGTGACAAGAATCACGAAGCTTGTGTCTTAGAAGGATTTATAACGTTAGCTTGACCACAAAGGTTACACCTTTCTGTATGATTATGTGATAACAATCCAACAATCTGATTAATATCAGATCCTCGATGCTCCCGTTTAAATGATGTGTCGTAGCGACACATCATTAAAACGGGAGCATCGAGGATCTGATTTTAATCAGATTGAGAATCCAAATGCTCATATGCTTCTACAAAGCTTGCCTATCAAAATGTAGGCACCATTTGATATGCTAAATTTCTTGATTTCCTACATGAAATACGCATTACCTTTAATTTGAATCAATTTGGATTTTTTAATTTAAGAACATTTACTGTTATGATGGATGCAAAAGTTTTGTATCTTCAGTCTTACTAAAGTAATTAAATAAATGCAACATACTGTATCAACTCAACATTCTCAAAATGCCTTAATCATTTATTTCTAATCAATTATTTCTAATTCCCCTGTCCTATCAGTATATTTAGACCATGATATGATTTTGGCATTTCTTCATATTATTTGGAAAAGATTTTCAGAAAGCATTTTGGAAATAATCTAGGTTTCCAAAAGAAAGTGAATATATTTGTTTTGATTTAAAAAGTTTGTTTACTAAATTGATTTAAAAAACAATGTACAACATTATTATTGTTAAGTGAATGAGAATTTTGACGGATCGAAAAAGAAATTGGGTCATTGGAAACGTTAGAAATAATTTAAAGCTCTGGATCTTTCAACTCGCTGCATTCATTATTCAAATTAAATTAGGACTCCTATGGACCAATGTTTAAAAAAAACATAACTATGGTTGTTTCAGAGTACAAATGAAATCGTGCGTAATGCGAAATTGAATAGATAAAATTAGAAGTCCTATTTAATTAACGCTAATCGTCCATGTTAAGTTCTTGTTACTGCCAGTGGCGGAATTTTTTGTTATCAGCAAATACACTGGAACCTATTTCTGACAACAACGATGTCATTATGTTATTATTAGGAAGAAATTAAAACATCTTTGGCATAACAGCTATATACATTCGGGCTCAAGTAGCGTTTCGCACATTACTGTAGTGGCGATAAGTGGCACTTGTGTCAAATGCCTTGGATATATTTCTGACAAGACAGTAGGAGAAACCATGAGTGTCAAGATCGCTTAGCATTCACCACTTGTCTTGTTGCGGTTTCTGTAATTAATTATAGCATGTGAACAAGTGAGAACGGTCGTTAAATAAATATTTTAATCCGTCTTTGCTCCACTTGGAATGTACGTGTGCCAGAGATGTTATAATATGACATTTAAAGTCGCAGACCTGGTTTCAGATGAATAAAAAACTAAATATAACCCTTTGTAAATTTGTTCAATTGAAATTATAGACTTGTATGTAAAAGCTCAAATGTAACTCGTGTTTAAAGTTTCAATTTGAATAATTATATTTAATTAAAGGACTTTATATGATATGGGCCTAAAATGGCCCCCTAAAATAAACATCATCATTGTATTGTAATTCTGTGTTTTCTTTGTACAGATATATATGTGATGTTTTTACATAATGTTCATTTTGATTCAACTGCCCACAATTTAGTAATATGACATCGTAAAGACAACATTTTCCCGCCATTTATATATTTTAAGCATAAAACAGCTTGTTTTCAAGCAGTTTTTCTTTCAGAAAACATAGAGCACATGCTTGAACAAACAAAATATTTTAATCAGAAATGTATCTAGCCAAGGCTAATAAGTGACAAAAAAAATGTCCTTGTTCAAGCATGCGCTCTATATTTCCCAATCATAAAAAGATAAGAAAAATGTCAATTTTTTACTGATTTTGATTGAATTTTAGAAATAGCGTCACTTCTGACGTCATATACTGCCAGTGAGTGCAAATAAATCAAATAAATAGGTTAAATATATTTTACATTAACTCTTCTAAAATATAACATAACATTTTATTGTACCCGAAAAACTTTTAAAAATGTTGAATTATGGGGGCTAAGTTTAACTCTTATCATATATAGTTCTTTCATAGGAATTTTCATCAATAAATTAAAAAAACTAATAATTAGTATTTTGTGTTGAGATTAAAAAGTAGGATAAGTGTTTTTAATTTTTTTTTAGTTTTTACTTATATTGTTTAAAAGGATGAAGCTTAAAGAGCTTCTAGCCAGTTTTGATGTATCTGAGCGGTATGTTTTGTGTAAAGATGTATTACATATTTTAATGGGGTCACGGACAAAAGGCATTTTTTCCGTAGTATGTTTGCTGAACCTAGATAAAAGATGTAGGTGGAAAGAATTTGTTAATGACATCTAGGCTTTTTATTTAAAGAAAATTCTCCATACGGTTAGTTTAACTTTGGAAAATCTTCAAACGAATTCAAGGGAAAACTTCAATGTATGAAATCTAATAAGTGTCAAAATCTTATATAACAGATGCTAAGCTATTTCTGCCGATCTAGTTTTACCATCCATTGTTTAATGACTTCTGTATTTTGGTAATTGCTCATGACGTAAAGGTTTTTTGGATTATTTTTTGTTTCTTCGAATTTGTTTAATCTCTCTTTTGAAAAACCCAGATGCTGCAGATGAAGTCAAACAGTACTCGGATTTGGTGTCAAACATTCGATTAAATTGAGAAATCGCGTTGGAATTCGTGTAACGGTCTTTTTGCACTTTACAGAAAAGCATGCGGTATTTTTATACAGGTCGACCTTCAGTCTTTCATCAGTGTTATCATTATAGACAAGGGTAACACGAGGAAGCACCTGCTTTCTATTGATCGAGGCACACGACTTGTTAAACTTGGCGTTCATATAATAACAGATTGTTCATTAAATCTAGCAAATGACGAGAGAGATTCGACAGACACATCTAACGAAACGCAGAGTATGTTTAACGCAAAAAACATCCGTAAATCTAGTATAAGGATTATTTCGAATTTATTTCTTTTTTCTAGCCTCAAACAGAGGGATACATAGCCATTGTTCTTCCAAAGCTTGGGGATTTTGAAGGAACAACGAAAAATTTGTTGTCTAAGGATGAATATATCAAAATCCGTTCCTCAGGAACATGACGCATACATGGTGCTTACAAATATTTTTTTATTCATTTATCATTGTTTCTATAAACCACACAATAAAAACATTGTATAAATTTTCCAGATTTTATTTGTCTTTTATTTTTGAGTACTTCACAATAAAAACCTAATCAAATTTAAGTGAAGTACTTATTTTTCTTTTGAGGCAATTTATTGTAATTCGTAGCTTTTCAACTTTACTTTGCCCTTGGGTATAACTAGGTCACAGTTTAATTACCTGATAGAAATTAAGATATTTCATATAGTTTTGTAAAATATCATAATGACTAATGTAGATATAAGAATGGTATTCCATCGGTGAAGATTTAAGTGAAAAAATACAATTGTACGTAATATATTTCAATTGTGAATACTTTGATTCCGCCCAAAGAAGAATGAAATAGAAATAACATTTAGCTTTTGTTTTGTAAATAGTAGAACTAATGTCAATATACATGTAAGTGTTTTGTATGATATTCCCATTTGGTTGAAATTAAATGTTACATTTGTAAGTTTTTTTTACTAAAACTTATTTGATCCACACCACAGAAAAGCATATGGTATAATATACTGCACTATATTTCAAGGAATGTTGATAAAAGAATGCATAGAATATGCACATTTATACTTGTCTTCAAAATGAAAACATTATGCTTATAAAATACAAAATGCCTGTACCAGGATAACTGCATCCTTTTGGTATTTTAACACGTGTAAGATGATATCCATACAATATAATTGAATTTTACATGATAAGTAATTATTGTAAAATGAATTGAAAACCTACTCATTTTCGATAAACCAGCTCGAAATCGCAAAAATGAGAGTAAGATGGTAAACACCATTTGTCAGTGGAAAATTGCATCAAAATACATATACTTGCATTAAAATAATATTGAATGGTTACGAAAAGAGTGAACATCTTAACTGGGAACTTATTTAGAGTATACATGGAAATTAAGATTTGACAAATGTTGTGTAAAGGAACCAATTCGTTTCTTAAATGTTAATGAATATAACTTTCCAGAGCGGGGTAACATAGAGCGCTGGCTGACTAATTAACATCATAGCGGAAAATGTTGGACAAATCCATCGTGTATAAGGCAGATATATTGGATCAGTCAACGTTAATTAAGGACAAACGTTTTAGATGAATTTTTCTTGATAAATTATTTCTTCTTTATTTGCATTTAAACCTGTTAATGCCTAAAAATTCAGGATGCATTAACAGAGTATTTTCGGAGTAAAAATATATTTTTTGAAATATTCTTTTAATATCATGCAAAATACAATTGAATGATTATTAATGATTATTAATAGTCATAGCATATATTTTTAATTTAAGCTATGTATCCAAATAGAAAAATATTATATAAAATGAAGATATAGTTATGGAATGACGTAGTGGAAATCTTCACATTGCGGAGATAGGAAAAAATAAAAAGTAATGGAAGATAAAATGGGCCAATTTGACGCAATTTTAGTTTCAATGGAAAGAACTTTTCAAAACGGGGTGCACGAAAACCCGGGTTGACTAGTTTACATCATGTCGTAAAATGTAGGGCGAGTTAATCATCGAGCAGATACATTGGATCTGACAACTTTGTTTTAAAGTTTACCAAAAAAAATATGCACGCACTTGCGTTTTTATATTACATACATTTTATATACTATTACAGATTGGTTGTAAACCTCTATAGATAGATTAATTTGTGAACTGTGAACATATTGTGTTAACAACCGTACGTCTTTAAGTCTTCTCAAAAGTCTTCTATCTGATATTCTTATTTGGGATAATGATAAAAATATCGTTATATTTGACCATAGAACAAAATTAAAAAAAAAAAAAAGATATCAAACATTGTAAACCTACTCCCTTGTTTGAAGTAAAAAGAAAAATTTGGTTTAACCTATTAATATGCATTTTTCATATTAATGCGCAAAGTGTTTTTTTTAGCGCGCTAGCGCAGAATATCATCTAGTAAGAATCATTTTTACCATGTTTTACAATTTCTGATTGCAAATAGTGAAAACTTTTTTTGTCAAGCTTAAATTTTCAAATATAGCTTGCTTTTCCGTTCAAAAGAAGACTTCCAGCATTTATACCCAGGTAAAAAGGAAAAAGAAACCTGACATACCTGGTCTTGTACTGTATGCAGGGTTATTTCGCCCCGTGTTATTTTTGCCTTTTTTACTTTAAATTTGCAAACGGCTTCGCCCAGATACAGTAGTATTAAAAAAGATATAGTTTGAGACAATGGTATTCGCCTAGTGTTCAATTCGCACACCGACAACGAGGACAGAAAGGGGCGAAAATAAACCGGGGCGAATATATCCCTGCATACAAAATTACTTGTTCACAATTACATGTATAAGTATACCGTTCGAAAAATATTCTTCAAACCATTTGTAAAAGTGTCAAATTTGCGGATTTTAGTTTTAGGTAAACGAACGTTTGTTGTACGTTTTTTTTTTCATTCAAACCCGAAACTACCAGTTGAGACAACACGAATTTCCCCCCAAAAGAATGACCGTTTTTTGTTTGTATTTTGTTTTGTTTTGCTTTTTGTTTTTTCATCTGTAAGACGCACTATAACGTTATTCGGCAACGTATGCTATTGGTTGAATTAACGCCAACTTTTTTGGAATGGTACAAATTAGTTCTCAAGGATTTGTTTATTTTAATCTGGAGATTTTAATCGAAATTTAAATTTCAGACAACAACAGCATTTTAATAAATTCCTAATATTATAAACATTGATTAACAATTAAGAAATCTTGATAAAAAGTTAAAATGGTTTGGTATCATGTTTATCGAAATATGGGACTAATCAATTTATGCCAGTGAATATATGAATATGTTATAGAGGCGGAAGATACTTTTATTCTATTAATATGTACAATGATAGCATCTTACCACATGAAAATGATTCGGTATATATATTTATAAATATCATTGGTTTTTATACCCCCTGCAAACAAAGTTTGGGGGGGGGGGGTATATAGGAGTCACCTTGTCCGTCTGTCTGTGCAATCGTGTCCGGTCCATATCTCTTATGCAGAAACATTGGAAGTTCTTACTTCACACAAAGATTGCTTATGACCTAAGGGTGTCTCATTACCTTGACCCAAGGTCATTCGGTCAAGGTCACTGGCAGAATGAATACAACATTTTTGTCCGGTCCATATCTTTCTTATGTAGAATTATTGGAAGTTTTTACTTTACACAAAGATTGCTTATGACCTTAGGGTGTGTCATGACCTTGACCCAAGGTCATTTGGGCAAGGTCAATGTCACTGGCAGAAAAAAGTACAAAATTTGTGTCCAGTCCATATCTTTCTTATGGAGAAACATTGGAAGTTCTTACTTCACACAAATATTGCTTAAATCCAAAGGGTGTGTCATGACCTTGAACCAAGGTCATTTTGGCAAGGTCAAGGTCACTGGCAGAAAAAATACAAAAATTCGTGTCCGGTCCTTATCTTTCTTATGGAGACACATTGTATGTTCTAACTTCACACAAATATTGCTTAGGACCAAAGGATGTGTCATGACCTTGACCCAAGGTCATTTGGGCAAGGTCAAGGTCACTGGCAGAAAAAGTGCAAAATTCGTGTCTGGTCATTATCTCATGGAGAAGCATTGAATGTTCTTACTTCACACAAATATTGCTTTTGACCAACAGTTTAAAAAAATAGAAGAGTTGTTATTTATAGAAAATGGACGGTGAAATAGATTCATCCACAATTTTCTATAATTCGAAAAATACACGCATTATGATTTTTGTCTTAGCGGGGGGTATCAATTGTGAGCTTGCTCACAGCACCTCTAGTTTCCTCTTGTAAACCATGTTCAAAATAAAATCTATAAAATTTTGGAAAATTTAAATATATATTCAGGAGCAAGTACAAAAACGTTCGAAAAAGTTTTTACGAGAAATTGAAAACGTTGCTATATTTTGATTTATGTATTTCCATTGGTTTTCTGACCCAGTTTTATAAGTGTTAAATCTTTTGATATCAAGTAAGGCTGCTGTCTGGTGCACTTTTGAACCTTCCTTTCATTGGTCCAAATGTCAGTGCTAAGATTCAGATATCATTTTATTAATACGATGACCTTGCAGAATATAATCCGTCTGTAGGTTATTATGTTAATGTCTGGCATTAAGAATAAGATGCACATCTTTAAAGTATCTCGTTCAATCAGTTTGTTGATTTTTAAAGGAAACCTGTTGTCGTTAAAACAGGTTTCAATGGTTTTTCAATTTTATCCTTTTTTTGCGAAATCTGAAACCTCTTTACAGTGTTAAAGACGATGGTTGTATTGTTCTTCTTCATTTCAAAATGATAATTGCATTTCAGTCTTGATTTTAATGGAGTAGCTGTTGTACAAGGTATCAAAAATAAACTCGTGATATTCTTTATTTTTTAGGGAGGGAACAATCTAGAATGTTCGTGCTAACATTTTTTTTTAAACGTATTCGTTAAATTTTTACAATACCCTATTTCATCTTCGTAAATTTGAAAAACGACAAAGAATTTAAAACAATTTTTACTTGGTCCTTTTTATATTTCTAATATTGAATATGTGATTATTGCTGTATAAAATAATAATTATCTTACCAATTTTATCAAGATATTAGGTATATTTTCGAAATTTTTGACATTTTACTATAGAAATAAGATGTCTTTGTAGCAACAATTTTATAGGCTGTATAAAGTCTAGAATACAGGCGTTATAAATCATTCGCCGCTCAATGTTTATCAGAAAGAACAAATAAAGACCCCCTGGATTAGCAAATACAAATCCTGTTCAATGTGAATGCATTGAAAACTCTTATATTTGAAGGACACGTGCCATAAACCCCGAACTTTGTACCTCCGAGAAGAAAATTACCGGAAAAATGAGGTTGAATGAGTACAACATTAAACAAATATATAGTGCAACGCGTCAAAAGAATGAAATCAACCGCTTACGTTGTAAAATATATGAACTCAAATGACAAGGGTTGGTGCGTCGTTTTCTAGTACAATAATCTTCATTGTCGCTAGGGAATTTCGCCTATATTTTATCGTTTTATTCTCATTCTGTCTGTCTGTCTGTATCTCTCTCTCTCTCTCTCTCTCTCTCAATGTTTTCCAATTTTGATTCATATTTCTAGCTTTAACGATGATTTTCCACACAAAATAGGAATAACGAAGAAACGTAAAGAACAAAAGCCATTTTATTTTCATAACGATTATCACAGTAGAACTTCTTTTAGGCACATACATTTTGTGCATGAATTTAAATGACATTTTTCATCAAGCATCAGTAAATGATTTGTCAGTCTTTTACTTGTTAAGATGGCGGTTTTTGTAGAATATATGGAATGCAATGGTTTTAGAGAAAAATAAACATGTATTTAAATCGATACTACTCAAATGCAAAATATACATATAATAATAAGTAGTCTTATAGGCACCCAGTTAACACCTTTCAAAATAACAATAGCTTACATTACATTACATATACGAATTAATAACACGGTAAATACCACGAAAAACATACATAAGTAAGGAAAATCATACGATTTGTCTCAATATTCTGCAGACAGTAGCGTCTGGCAAGACAAATTTTCACAAACACTACAAATCTAAAATCGAGATCATTCAATGGAGTTTCGTGTATATTCAAAACCGCTCAAAAATGCCCTATTCAACAAACTATTGGTGGAACGAAAGAAGAGCAAACAAGATAAATATTTTACTCTTCAAATGAAAGCACTACGTATTTCACCAACAGAAATCTGTATTATCAAAAATCACACACAAATACAATGAATGAACAATCAGCACAAAACTTAGGCGCACCCGCAGCGTTCAACTTTCATTTTTGGCAGTGTCGTTAATTGTACCCTAAGATTGTGATCAAAGTAAAGCATCGTGAGACTTGACATCCGAACAGGTGTACAACATGGTCCAGCGTTACTGCCTCCAATGATGCTCGATTCGGGAACCTGCTGAACAACAGCAGCATGGGCAGATTGGCTCAAACCTTCATTTCTGCATTCTCCCGCGCAGTAATAGGCGTCGTAATGCAGCGGCGCGATAACGAAATCCCATTTGAACTCTTCGAAATCCACTGTTAAAGGATAGCGACAACACGTTTCAAATTGGTTTTGCTCGTTGCAGTCAATACCCGTATCTCTCTTTCTTCTGTTCTCATGAAGGGCTGTTGTTGTCCTGAAGTCAAGGTTTGGTTCCTACAAAAACCCACGATTTATGAAATTTAAAACAATGCATTAACTTCTTAAATCGAAATAAATTTTCTGTTTGAAAACGTAAACGATGAAACGTAAATTTCACCAAAATTGAGTAAACAGAAATATTCGATTTATATAAATACATAAGATATCGGAAAAATCTGATAAAATAACATTTATCAACAATCGAGTCAAAAATTATCAGGATTTTGGGCTCAACAAATGTCAGAGATACAAAATATGATACAACAATGAATGACATGAAACAATTAATCGTGAAACTGGTATAACAGTCGTATAATTCTAGATCAATACAAAACGCATATCCTAACTGTAATCAAATTACCAATGCGTTTTATTATTATATATTGTATATTTTTCTATAAATTTACATGTCAGTGATATATTTCTTATTTTAAATTTTTTTAAAATTAATTTAAACCTTATATTTCTTTGCATTTAGACGTATTATAGTTATAGTATTTCCTAAGCAATAAATTTTAAAAACTGGTGATTTTGCATATATGTGAGCCAAATGTTTTTTCTTTCTTTTTCTTTTTTATGATACTTTTAACTAGTATATATATATATATATTATCCCTTCTTATTATGAATAAAGGGCGGTTAAAATCTTACTATTGCTAAGGCGGGTGTTGTTGGTTTTTTTTTTATCTTAAGATAACATGGATACAAAACATAATAGGTGGATAGATGTTATGATTTCATGTCCAAGTACTGCTATTAACTGCTTTAAATAGAAACCAATTACATGCACTTTAGTTATCAAAACTTTAATAAATTTATTCAATATTATTTTTGACAAATCAACACTGTGTAATTTTTGGGCGTTTCGTGTAATCTTTGCTATATATAACCATTGTGTGTGTTTTGTATTTAGAACTAATCCATGCACCTGTACTAATAAATCTTTCATAAGATTCAAATAAAATTGACCTTAGACATACGATTTCTCTGAAACAATAGCAATTGTATTGGTTCATTATACGGGTACAAAAATACTTATTTTTACATGTTTTGCCAGGTGTAATGTAACTTGAGTTTCATGAAGTTAACCATTAACTTAACAGTTAAGGCATAATAGATTGTCTTGCGCCCATATACTTCAGTTTAAATGTCTATACATATGTCAACATTTTGTTTCTTCATATAAATATTTGAATACTTTATCAGATAATTAAACGATCACTACCAAGCTTTCCTAAATATAAGTCTTGATATCATTTGGTTGAGTCACTGATTTTTACGGAAAATGAGTTTAAAAGCTTTTTAGATACATTTTCTGTTTGGTACTCTTCTTTAGTTCATGTTTCATTGAATAAATCTAGTAATATACTAAACAGTATTTTGCATTTATGCAGTTTTTGATTTGTGTCAATATGAGACCAACAGATTCAATTCATATTATTATGCAATGCTACCATGCCTGTCTGCATGAATTACAGCATTGGAATGTTAAAACTAAGCCAACCTTAAAAAACTATCAAATCTGATTATATAGAAGATTGCTCTGACCAATTTAATGCATAGTATCGGTAGCAACTTACATATCCACTGCTGCCTGCAGATCCATTAGGAAGGACAATTAGGTTTTCATTATTTACATCGAAGGCTTCTACAACTACCCCTAGGTTTGAAGAAGGATCGGTTACCCAAGAATGGGCCAATTCAGTGATATCAAATTGATGCCATCCAGCAGTTTCTGCAATGGATTTCTTCCTCTTTTTTATGAACCTTTTGACTGGTGGTCCTAGACGTTTTCCAGGAGAAACCAATTTGTATAGAAACATTTCCGTTACATTGTGTGGTAAGTCATATTGTCTTCGTTGTTCGATGTATACCCATAAGTGGGCCTGGTACACACGTCTGTTTTCCATATGAGATATATTGAAGTATATTGCGCTTGGTGCTTCTACTCCCAATGATGTTGGTGCTGAAATGAAATAAATTGTAGCTGTCAAAGTACCCCCTTTTTACAATAAAATTGGTTAATAAATTTATCGTCTTTCCTCGGTGGTAAAATATAAAAACATTTATTGTACAACCTGCGACAACTTTTTCATATCAGTTATTTGGTACTGTAAGGCGCAAGAAAAATGAAAGTTTTTCATGGTCATGTTGCACAATATTGTAATTGCAGTATACTTAATACTTACGATCTTCAGAAAATATAAAGGTTCTTTCCATTCTACCAAATTCATCTTCTTCATCTTCTAGCTGTTCTGCATATGAATATGCTTGATCGTTTTGCATTTCATTCAAATTTAATTCGTTTTCATATTGTTGCTGTAATCTTTCATAGGATGGAACTCTTGGTAATCGTGTTCGTGTTACATTTGGTATACCTAAAACGTCCAATCTTAAAGCGTGAGACAGTTTTGCTCTAATGGAATCCAATCTTAATTTCTTTTGGCTCTCACGAATACGACAGGGTCGACACTGGTTTTCTGTATTATTTAAACCATCAAATCCGTTCAACAACTCTGGGGTTTGATCCAAAATGTTAGCGATTTGCTCCGATTCCTCTTCGGTAACACCATATTGTTCCATTATATCCAGGTTCCTTCGAGGTATCACCGTGCAGAATGCTAGCATTGTAAAATATGTGTACGTATAAATTAATGAGAGCAGGTTTGAATACATCGTTCACTTTGAGTCAGCTGATTGTTTTCGGTGTCTGTCTCGAGAAAGAACACGCTCTATGTCTTTTATACCAGCGGTCAAGATCCACAGAGGCCCAAAGTCTACAACAAAAAATCACTTTTGTCGATCATAAATGATAAAAACCTTTAAAAACTCGGCACTAAATAACAATAAAAAATCCATTGACGCCTTCAGTCTCTTTTGTTGCTAACTCACATTCATTTTCTTCGAAGGATTTTGAAAAATGACAAAAGAAACGAGCAGTGATTTCAACAATGAAAGAAATGAACACTTTTGCGCATATTTTGAAAGAGTATACATGCGAAAAAATGATTCATGCAGTGTGCATTGATAGACAGCCGTAATTAAGATACTTGGTGTCTGACGTAATATAGAGCTTATCGATTGAAACATGCATCTCGTCTTTTTCAACTGAAACCTAACTCTGTTATCGTTAATTAACAGGTAATAAAGTTTTAGTGGTTCAGAAAAGGTCGATATGATTGAATGAAGGTATAAGCTGATAAAACAGGTTTATGTTCAAAAGATTTTTTTTGGCAAAGTATTTTGAAATAACGTTTGAAATCGAGTTCTCTTAAAAATTTTCAAACAAAATATTTATTTTTACAAATATGCAATTGCTTTTTTTTTCTTTTGCAAAATAGTAACTTTTATTATGAATCAGGCAAGGGAAAATCAATTTTATTAAAACTATTAAATGATGCTCATTTTTTTCTTTCAAGGTATATCATAATAATGACGTTTGACGTTATACATGTCGGGTAGTTTTTTCCTTGCTGTTCAGAAATATGTTTGCCTCTCGCGTTACTCCGCCCATTTTACGTTATTCTTTTTGACACCGTACGTAAATGTAGTTCTGAATATTTCTTTTAGAAAATTACCAACACTGAAGTATTTTTACAACAAAAACTTCATTTTTCCAGCTGCGTCTTAATTATAAGCCATCTTTTTCATTATTTTCGTGCTAGTAAGGCTTTGAATAGGATGTTAAAGATAGAAAACCTCTTTTTATCTTCTTTTGCCTCATTTATTTTTAACTTTTGAAGTAATATAAAGAATCATAAGATACATAAATCTATTTTTAAAATTATGACAAGTAGAAAAATATGCACGTACATCATTTATGTCCTCAGTTAGGAAAATGAGATCGCGTTCTACCTACATAGCATATATAGTTTTGACCTTCAGGTCTTCACGTTTCTATCAACGCCACTATATGAAAAATGTCATCTATATGGACATTTCGTATGCATTTTTTATATATCATGAATGTTGAATTGATAAAATGACATGATGGTTTTGGCGCGTCAGAGCAGTGGTTATATGGAGGCTATAATATATTATTAGCTGCTAATGTAAAGTAGTTTCTGCATGTAAGAAATGTCACTATAACACTTCAGCTTGACGGTCGACTGTCAGTAAGTTTGTCATTCTGTTCAAATAAATTGTGTTTATTGCAGCAATTCGTAGTGATTGACAATAGCAAACCACCAACCTATATATTTCCCGATTGAGATTCGACATGAAATATTAGTATTTTAAAATTGTATTTCAAACATATTGTGCCTGGTTGATGTCAGAAAACAGATTTCCGCTTTAACTTGTATGTCAGCATGAGACTAAAACCATCATAAAATGTAGAAAAAAATGTGAATATGTTTCCATTATTTGTCGATTTTTAAGTCTTATGCCATTGTTTTTCTAACCACTGAAAAGGGTTTCAACAATTTTAAGAACGCGTTATTAGCGCTTCATAATGTTGCACTTTTACGAAGTAAAGAAAGACAAAATCGGCTGGAAATACATATCTACTGTATTATTTGAACATATCTGCTTTTATAATTCCCCATTCTAATAGGTGTATTTTTTTAAGTTTATTTTCATGCTTGTCTTTTATCTATTATTGTTTTGATTAAAAACAGATTTTTTGCTTATACGTTGTTTTTACTTGATAGCGAAATGTTTTAAATGATCTTTAAAATTTAAATTTAAAAATTAAATCTTTAAAATGATCTTTCAAATGTCTTTTAATTGTATAATTACCGACATGTTTCAGTCGGTAAAAAAAAAATATTTTTTTTTATAACAGTGGGTTTCAAGGTCATGATCTTCAGATCAGTAACTGATGCTTAGACCTATTGCACTACGTTGTGAGTTTTCGAATTGGAAGCCCTCATAAATTTACTGTTTTGTTTTATTTTTTTTAATTCGTATCAAGTTATTTCATAATGCTGGTCTGCACCTTTCCTCTCCAATTTCTGTCTTATGACTTCTTGAAAATTAATCATAGTAACATATGTATCTCTTAGTTCTTGGTACAACCTTAGAGCATGTCGGTATCAAACACTCGTTTAGAACGTTTTAATTAAAAGATATCAGATTGTGTTCTGTCCATGGCTGTCATTGACAGTGGAGGTATAGGCGATGCCAAGCCGTTTTTGACGAAGGTTATTTTAGATATTGCAAGAGAAGCTAGATTACACAGCTAAATGAATTTCTTAATCTTAAATTTTATCTTTTTAAAAATATAAACTATAATTCAAAGATGTTCATTTTTTTTCATTTAATTTTTTTATTTCTCCTTTTAGACTGTAGTAAAGAGCCTATTTTTGCAACAAGAATCTTTTATAAACTTCAATCAATTCATTATTCATTAAATTGTTCTGATAATTATCACCTGGCAATATCGTCATGAATTGTTTGAATCTTTACAAAATAAGCTTGTCATATGTAATTAAAATATGAAAAAAAGTATTTATAACACAAGTTTATTTATAAAGGAAGGTCACAACAAAAATATATACATACGCATTTCTTTATTTTGAATATCACAGTTTCTCATAATGTTTAGGCACATCAAAAATGTGCAGTTTATTTTGCAACAATTACAAAATTTGCCATTCATACATAAAAATGTTCCGCTTTTCTATTCAGAATAGACGTATCATCTAACTCTATATATTGCACATCATTCAAACATTTTGAAGGAGATAAAATGTAATCACATTTTCTTGGAATGCAAAACAGTAACAAACAATTTAAGAGACTTTCTTATATTCTAGATTGCACCAAAAGCCATGTTAATAAAAAACATTTAAAACTCCAAAATTTGGCGCGTCAATTGAAAATCAACATATTTAAAAAGCTGTTCGCACAAACATTCAAATGTATTTCTCACAGTGCTTTACAATTTAACAGCTGTACATTAACAATAACATTGAATGGAATCAAAACACAACACAAAAAGCACAATTACGAAAAAGCACCACAACACATCGTATAAAACTTCAAATCTACCTTGTTTTTAAAAAAACAAACACCAAAGAATACTCTCCACAAGAGATCATGTAACGGATTTCAATACTGAACAACATGCCTTTAAGTTATGTTCATATCTTTATCCTTTGCCCTATTCTTAAATACGCACCAACGTTGAAGGTGAAAGACGAAAGAGAATGATTTTAGTCAAAACCTTAACTGTCTTTTTTCATATTTTCATTCTCAAAAAGGTCATCTTCAAGAAGTTGTTCATGTTAAAAATATTTTAACGTGTCGATATGTAGAAAAAGGCTGGATACCTCGATATTTCTACGAAAACTTATAATAAACTTCACGCTGAAAGACTTTCAGTCTTGTGGATCTTAGATCCATAAATTCAACTCATACAAAAACAATTCAATTGGACAATATCTCTTTTAAGAGCAACCACACCTAACTACCTTCATACGCGGAAGGGTTGTGAGCTGTAATCTAGAGGTATGATCAAAATACAGCATTCTAAGATTAGACATTCGGACGGGTGAACAACACGGACCCGGATTATTTCCGATCATTCTTGACTCTGGTACTTGTTGAACAACTGATGAGTGACCGTGATTGCTCATTCCTTCGTTCCTGCACTCTCCAGCGCAATAATAGGCGTCATACCATTTGGGAGCAATGACAAAGTCCCAACCAAATTCTAAAAAACTGACGGTCAAAGGATAACGACAACACGCTTCAAACTGATTTTGCTCATCGCAGGTTAGTCCAGTGGATCTTTTTCTCCGACTGTGTGTTGCTGTTGTTGTTGTCCGCAAATCTAGGTTGGGTTCCTGCAAAAAAAAAAATAATTCAATTTTTAAAATAATTTTTCTTTGATTAATCGAGTTATTATGCGGATTATTTCCCCTTTTTGTTTTAACTTAAGTAGGTACTTTTTTTTTTATTGTGAATTAAGGAACAAGTGTTTTAATTGGGTTTGTTGATAAAATCGGATAAGCAAATATCATTTTCTTTAAATAGACCTTTAATAAAAAGAAAATGATAAACATTTGTGTAAGATATATCATGGATTCAATCAAATAGAAAATAAGCCACAGCTGTTCCTATTATAGCTCACTAAAGTACACCAAAAGTAGAAATGTACATAAATATCCACATGTCAACTTTCGGTTCTTATAGGTCGACTGCCACCTGGTCACAATGCACTTGGGATTTATTAGCAAAAAAGTGCAGACCAAGCAATTTTCTTTTGCTTTCACCGACAAGAATTTCTAATGATGTTAATAATTCCCCCTTTTATCAACAAAAGATAGACTTTTGACCTAATGACACACTTATTGCCAAGATTTGGATTTTAAAAGAAATTAAACATGTTTCTAAATAGCAGCCTGAAGGAGAAAAGAAAAAGACAGAATGTGAATACAAAGAGCGATCTTCACCACGAGTCATCGAAAATTACTTACATATCCTTCATCTATTCCTGAAGTAGGTGGCATGACAATCAAATTTTCATTCTCAGCATCAAAAGCTTCTACAACCAGTCCAAGATTTGAGGAAGGATTTGAAGCCCAGCGATGTGCAATGTCTGACACGTCAAAGTGGTGCCAACCACTGGTGCTAGAAATCGGTCTTTTCCTCTTCTTGAGAAATCTTTTGACAGGGGGGCCGCCGTGTTTTCCTGGTGGAACCAGCCTGTACAGGAATATCTCGGATACGTTGTTGGGTAAGTCGTAATGACTGCGGGGGGCTATGTAAACCCATAACAGTGCTTTATACACGTCTCTGTTCTCCATTGAAGGCATGTTAAAGTATATTGCGTTAGGAGTTACGATGTCGAGAGATACTGGGGCTGTAACAACAAATATATACATTTAATTAATAATGATAATATTACATCTACGAAAAATGAAGGTTGAAGGTCAGCGATTAAAAGTGTATTTTATATTAAACTCCTTAATATTTGTGATATGATTTTTTGTTATTAAACTAAAAAAACAATAGAGGAAGTATATTGTCTGATAGCCTGCAAATAAATCCTTTTTTTTTTTATTACAGGTGTATTCTTTTAATTTCCAAACTATTATATATTTTTTTAAACATTTCTATATATTTTCATATGGATATGGGTTTTGTCATTTTATTATTACAAATAGCATTTTATTTTTATTTTTTTTATTTTAATATTTAAAATTAAAACAATTTAGTATGGTTGCCATGAAAAATTGCACGTGGTTTAATAAAAAGAAATTGTATTACAGAAATATGAACGCAATGCTATAATTTAAGGGTTCAAATTATCCCTTCCCATACAAAAATAAAAAGATAAATAAACAAATAAAAGACTAGGATACTTTACACAATATTTATCAATGCTGAAAAACGAAGTAAGGTTAAAAAATCGTTAATTGTGTATAAAAAAATATGATATTGTTGCTAAAACAAATGATGCAACTTTAATTTATTTGAGTTGTTGGTGTCATTATGGAGGATGAATCTCATCAATATTTGAATATAGCTTGATTAAACCTTAATTTAAACCAAATCAAAAGGCAAAATATTGACAAAACTTACGTTCTTCGGAAAATATGTACGTCCTCTCTGATCTTCCGAACTCATCTTCCTCGTCTTCGATCTGATCAGCGTACGTGTATGGCTCATCACTTTGCATTTCACTCACTCTGTCTTGAATTGCATATCTCTCTTGTAACCTTTGATATGACGGAACTTTTGGTATCCGTATTTCTGTTATGTTGGGGATACCCAGAACGTCCAGTTTTAATGCATGTGCAATTCTGTTCTTGATTGATTCAATTCGTATTCTCTTCTGATCCTCTCTTATCCTGCAAGTCTGACACCGACTCTGATTTGAATTTAATCCATCTGAATCGCCTGGTGAATTGCTGTTTTGAGATAAGATACTCAAAATCTGTTCTTGTGTAATGTTGCCGGTCTCAATGTGTTCCAAATCCTCCATTGAATCTATTGTCTGAGGTAGAACGGTGCAAAAAACTGCAACCACTATACAAGCTATGATATAAAAAACGGAATTAACATTCGCCGGCATCTTGAACATTAAAATCAGCTGATCCGTGTTTGAGCGTCGTGTTCCAGATGAGTAGGTTCTCCCAAAGAGAGCAAGCTTTTATAGCAGCGGTCAAGCTATTCTCCTCGGCCAAATGGTTTGACAGCTGTGATTCTATGATGTATACAAACGGACGGTCAAGATCTCTCTTTTTTCATATACGCTTTTGTTACTTTTTTATTTCAGGTTTTAGGCATTTAGTTTAAAGAGTTTTTTTCTTTCTTTTCTAAATCCTCCGAAAATTAGGTCATAATTTTGAAGACCGGATTCTCCTTTTGGTTTACGTCACTTCTTTTTTTCTTTTTTTTTTTTTACTTTTTATTTGATCACTGAAAGTAGAATAAATTCAATTTCCATTATCAGAATAACAACATCCTAGAAAAAAAATACCGCAAAGCAGTTCTCCGTTTCTATTGATCTGCTGATGTTAACATCTTTCTATGCAATGCTATGGTATATCCCGTTTTTATGGTTTTAGTGCGACGAAAGGGCAAGGTCTTTACTAATTATTTTTACACACCACCAAATCATTCTTGCTTTGAAAGTCGGTGTCATATGTTTGCAATTAAAAGCAAATAGTAATATACTTAAGAAAACGGAGCCTGTCATTAAGGATAACTGAAATGTATATTTAAAGAAGAAATGCCGACACGGATTATTTCGTCTCTTAATTACAACAGTAAATTTGATGTTTCTCTCTTTAAGCTTAGAGAAATATAATGAGTACATTTCAAAGACTTTTTCGGGTTTTACCTGCTACAAATCTGGCTTAAAGTTCAAAATCCTGAGTTGTCTCTGAATTGTTTCATCCAAATGATAGATACGTTAGGTATATGTTAGCGGTATTGAAAAAATGAAAAGGTTTTATCTGTTCGTTATATAGCCCTTAGATCAAAAAAGGATGTAAACTAAAATATAACGGGAGTTACCTGAGGACCGATGCATACACGTTGTCTTATCTAAGTTTGAATAACACTCGCAAAAAAGAAAAATCTACATTTTGTTACAAATGTTATTTCGTAAGTTTGCTCAATTTGTTTAAAATGTTCCCCGTATTTCTTTTAATGTTTGTAACCGCAGTTTTAGTCCATTTTCTTTTCATTATTCTTAAAAGAAATGAATTTTGTTTGGCACTACATGTCACATGTAGTTGGTGAATATATTAACTCATTTTTTTTTCGTTTGGAGAAATTAGATCAGAAATGACAAGTCCTAAAGGGGAGAAGAAAAAATCCTAAAAGAATACGAATATTTTCAGAGTTTCTTCTACTGGGAATATATACATTACGTATGCTCTCATATTTCATTTTGTTGACGGTTTTATGTTTCACGAATTATGACACGATCGCTTTTTAGTAACCTATTCTGACATTTATTAGCACAAAATAGGCACATAGAAGTAGAGTTAAAGATTTATTCTAGATTTGAATAACAAAAAGTTATTCGATACAGGGATCATATACCCACGTCAAGTTTGTCACTTATAGTGAATAATTTGGACATTTATTGTGGCTACTTAAATGTAAAAGATGGCATCAGACATTTAATATCAATCAAACATTTTTTGGGCGAACAGCTTTAACATATTCAGAACATACGGGTTACATACATTTGAGAAATTTGTGTAGTTTATCTTTTCATGACAGGATTCCTCGCTCAACATAATATGAGCTTATGATTTGAAACATGATGTGATGACACCTCGGTAAAGGCGCACAATGCGCACCCCTGGGGCGCATATGTTAATTACGTCAGCATTTGTGTTTTTGCACATATTGGACAGAAATTTCATTGTAATCCTTGTTATGTAAATACGTGTAAAATGACGCGAGTCGATTTATTTTTTAGATGCATAAATTGCTTGTCCAAACTCAGTTTATTATTGTAATTAAACCACTATGACGGATCCGCTGTTTCTTGATTAATCATTTCGCATTTGTACTAGATATATGCCGTTAAACTATTTGTACTGTATGCATATTGTGCATATACTTGCATTATTTTTTAATACTTGTATATTAAGTTTAAAATTGTATACATATTTAGCCTTCTGATCCAAAATTAAGGAAAGTGATGGAGGAAGAATAATTAAAGAAAAACATTTGTTTTATATTCATCCTGTCAAAAAATTGAAATTATTTTTTTTTTAACAAGCTCCTAGTCAAATTACCTTACTGAGCAAAAGTTTCAATATCGTTATCTTGAATTAACCACAGTGTTTAGATGAAAAAAAATGACAATAACAAACCATGAACCATCTCGAAATTCCATAAAACGGAATACAAATTCAAAGCAGAGCAACACTTGGTAGCAGTCTATTCGTGTTTTATTCAAAAGATATTGAGGATTTATTTGAAACTTTCCTTGCAAAACTCAATTTTAAAAGCACTATCTAAAATAATTAGCATCCATCTGTGAAACACAGAGGTTTCCTCTTAATTCGATCAAGATAGAGGAACAGTATGTAAGTTAATAAAACAGATAATTTAAGGTACAAGTATTCATTCCTGTTTTTTTTTTACTATTAAAAGGAAACTCGCAATCTGATACCATGAAAACACTGAGCAAGCCCAGTGATCATGATTGCTGGCTTTTTGTTAAATTCTAGAGTAGACAGTTAATGAAACTGCTGAAATCTCATGATACATGTAATTGCTCGTGACTGCATCTGTTCTAAACTGATCTATAACTATGTTGCGCACACATATCAATGCTATTTTTTATTTACCACTCCTTATACCTTTGACAACAAATCTTTACAAGCAACCAATCTGATGCTCTCGACTTTATCGATCAAACAGCGATAACAAATGTACACGATTATGGAGATGTACTGCAAGTATCATCGAAAACATCAAAGCCACTTTAAGTATTTTGATAAATTATGGCGAGGTGCACGACGTGTAATGCTCTATCCTAATCAAGTATTGTTTCTCTGCATGATACATGGACGATTATGTCAGTTCCATGGCACCGTCTGTTTTTTTTTCGCTTGTTTGTTCCTTCTTGGAAGTGTTATGCTCATCTTCGACCACAACTTGCAAAAACACTTTTCACTTGTGGAATCTATTAACCGAATGACCGTCTTTTGAATTACTTCATAGAAAAAAAATGGTTTCTTCCAATCGCAAACATCAGTGCAAGAGCTTTTAATAAGAGTGCAAACCGTCAAAGGATTTTTTTTCATTCATTTAAGGAGGCCGGATGCTCAACAACTTCACCATCACATCTGCCTAAAATTTTCAGATATGATTTGTTGAGCTATAAAGTATTATTTAATAAAGGAACAATTCATTTATTACACCTTTTGAATTTAGGTATTTTCCTTTATTTTTATATAGAGTTCTCCTTCTAAAGGAAATCAATAGAGTCTAAAAGTGGCCACGACTTTTGAGTCCTCTTAAGACATACAAGCAGCACTTTTATTTCCAAGTGCTTTATTCAACTTTCTTTAACTTTCAAATTGTGTGTTATACAGAAAGCTTATTTTCGATCGTGCGTACTTAAATGGCCAAGAATGTTGCACCCGGGTTTCGAATTAATAAACATTCTATTTTACGAAATTTAAAAAAATTAAGATAATTGGTTGATATATGTAATGGTTATGTACTTTCCTACTTTAATCAAAATGATGCGCAGTTGTATTTTTTCGCTTTTAGTTAAACAATTAATTAATGCTAAAAATGTGGAGCAAAGTTTAAAGACCCGTGACTGGGTCTTCAGATGTTGTAATCGTTGGGTTAATTTCGGCTTCTCTGAAATAAGTGTTCTAAATCTTAACTACATGTACTTGTAAGCCACTTTATTAGAAAATTGTCGAATCAGCCTATTTAACTTTGAAATAAATATAAAAGAACTTCTTGATTTATTTTTCCATTTATATACCAGTTGCGATCAAGAATGTGTTGACAATTTTGATAAAAATAAGTGTCGGCAAAACTTTGCATAATATGCTACATCGGTATCTTCAGAGACGGTGTGAAAATTCAGTAGGGGGGGGGGGCGGGGGAGGGGGCTGGTAGTCGTGGCAATTTTGTATAATTATATAGAATATGATCATACATGTATTTTGAAGCTGTTATGTTTGGATTTTTTCTTTACAAAATTATAACGTACCGGTAGTTTATGGCTAAATATACCATAAAATAATACGTTAAATCTGATGGGTAACTTATTTACAACTCATCCTTCCTTATCTTTGCTTTTAAATGATCTATTTCCTTAACAAAACTTGTCAATTGATTTTACATCTAACAGTATTTAAGATAATATCTTTAGAACCAATTCATGCCGATATTTTGATAAGACGTTTGATAGGGAACCGAAATGCTTTTTCTAAAGTCGGATTTAGCAGTTATTGAAATAAAAAAAAGAATATTTCGTTTGGATGATTATCTGCTTCTATGTACAGTTTTATGTAGCTTGTTGGCAAATTAATTTCAACTATGCTATCAGATATTGAAAATATCATTTTACATAAAATCCCATGCCACAGTACAATTCGAAAAATACGCAAAAAACCCTGAAATACTAGAATAAATATACGTGCTAAATGTATAAATGTGGAATATGTATTTAAGCCAATTTTATTATTTTTTAAATATTCCACAAAATATAAAAAAAAAAAAATTTCGGGAAAGATGCTTGGTTTTAAAAGATTTATTTTTACCCCAATAATAAATAATTACAATAAAAAAGGGTACCACAAAAATTGAAGAAATCATTTTTAGATTTGAGAATCATAAAAAAAAATTCATTTTACTGATAGATATAGAACATACTATATTGGAGTTAAATGGACTTAAGTTATTATATTAAAAGGTTAAATTACTGCGTCAAATCTCCCACCCCCTAGTTAATGTCCATAAATCGGCTTGAAATCTCTTCGAATCATAGGATGACTTCATTTGAGTACAATGTGGGCGCAATGTAGGAATGTACAATAAATAGTTGGCACACTTCTAATCTATTAAAATTCTTGGCTATTCGCAGAGTTCAATAAATATAAATTGATGATGAAACGGTGGATGTTTTTATGCCTCGCGAGATGCTGGTTTCTCCCTATTTGTTTCTCCCATTCCAGATCTTGTCATTCACCCACACTTCTGTTCTATCTTATATTACTTCCGACAGATGTCTTTCTCCTGAAATTCCAACATCCCGTTTGGTATGTGTATTTGATAAATTATTTTTCGGTCCAAAACTTTATATTCACAACTTCTTTCATATTGAGACTTCTTGAAAAACCGAAATTGTGAAAAATACCTTTTTAAGAACTTGTTCTTGTTGCATGAATTAAAGAATACAAACATGAAACCGGGGACTCGAGTGATAATGTCATCTATCGACCATAAAAATTGACAACGACATAAATAAAGCAAAATCAATATACATTTACAAATAGTAGATTAGCTAATCTTACGATGAAGCATTATAATAAAGCATTAAAAAGCTTAAAAATGTTAGTAGCAAATATATCATTATAACATCGTTTATAATTTTCACGTTAACAAAAATTCGAACACCCCGTCCAGTATATGTATAGGCCCAAACCTTTTTCTTGCAGCCCGCGGACTAGAAATTGGCTGCGATTCGGGTAATATGTAGTGCAATGGTGTTTTCAATTTTTGTAAAATAAATTTTTACACAAATCTTAATGATATAGAATTATAAGAATTTTTTTTCCCTTTTTAAGTTCTTTATAAAATAAATATTTCATTATTTTGTGATATGGAATTTCATTTTTTTTTTACCGTGGTTTTCAATGCTTTGCTTAAAGCAGAAAAAGCACTTGTCACTAGCTTATGCCAAATGTCTCCATACGCCATAATCGCATTATACTATATATAACAACGTGTACAGATAAACAGATAAACTTTCATCAACACTTCTTGAAACATATATATTGCCGAGTTACACCTATCTGGCTTTCAGCAAGCGCCCATATCAACTTGACAAGAGAATGATTCGGATCATGTGCCAGCTTATTTATATACATCACTTCTTTGTTTACTGAATGCTCAGAATCCAGAAAATTCTAATTATTTTCCTTGAACAGGTGGCATTTTCAGATTTTGTCATATCCATCTTATTGTGACATGAAACAGTTCAAGGTGAAACAGACGCTTGGAGATTTTTAGATTATATATTTTCAGTGAATTTAGGTTTGTGTTTTATATAAAAAATAAAATAAAAAAAAAAACCACTTAAAGGACGCAATATTTCCGATGAAGATTATTTTGGTAATTTTCGCGGGGTTTTTTCACAGGGTTATATCAACTAATTCCCGGCATGCACGAGTGAAAGAGCAATTTACGATCCTTGCCTCTAGAAAATTTTCTCAGTTATAATGTTCAAGGTCTCCTGGCATCAGCTTACGGAAACTTGATGCAAGTAAACTGCTTTTTAAAAATTTTGCAACGATTTCTGAGGTTTATTTCATTGTTTAGCTGTAGAATTTTATTTTTTCCCCTCGTCTATGTAATATTCAACGGATGCATGAGGGTTTTTGAAATTACTAACATTATTGCAACCATCTATCATTTATCGCTCAAAACGCTATTAAAATCTCCTATTCGGATGCCATCAAGCCCTCTTGAGTATTTCGACTAGCTATCGCGCGTATTAAAGGGGTTTCGCATTTCAATACTACATCAATATTTAAAGGTTCGGTAATTTGCTTTGTCAGCATAAAGTTGCGATATCATTTTTCATTTCTCTCCTTGGGTTTTTAGATAATTACAATGCTTGATGAAGACCCATAGAGTGGTTAGGCATTGACACGCGTATTTATCGCCGTCCTGCAATGTTTAAATACCGACCTAGGTCAGAATTAATTGGAGATTTCGTCCAGTTTCAAATCTCCAATCGCTGAAAACTACAGAGAGATGTCTTATTAGTGAGTCAAGGTTAACCTAAATAAGCCGGCTTAACATACAAACGTCAGTTTAGAATGTGGGTTTCTGGGTTTTGCACTCTCTTTATCTCGCACCGCTTGTGATTATAATAAGTTGTTGAGATGTCAAAAGCAAGCAGAGAGGAATTGGACGTGTGTTTGTATGTATTCATATTATGATAAGAAAAGGAGGCGAAAAAAAACCCCGTCACGCTTATGACAGCCAGGTGACCAATTCAAAGTTGAATTTGAATGACAGATAGTGGAAAAAAAGTATAATTTTGTGATGATGCTTAGAGTTTTAATTAAGAGTTTAATTATGTCAGCGGCTTATTACCAATATCTACCGACTGCCCCGGTTTGGTTTTAGTATATATGTAATAAATTGATTAAAGGAAAACATAATTGATTATAATGTAAATCAAAATTTAATTAACCACGAATATATTGAGATCTAAACCGGTATATCAAAACGACTCGTGGTTTGGAAGATAATTAATTTACTTTAAACATGTAAATCAAAATTTAATTAACCAAGGACATATTGAGAATTAAATGGGTATATCAAAATGACTCGTGGTTTGGGAGATAATTAACTTAAACAAAATGATATCGGCGTGATATGGTATGAATAACACATCCATAGCTATTCCGAGACCATTACAGAATCACAGTGGGTAAGCTGGAACAGTCACTGATACATATGGAGTTTTAACTTGCTGAATATCTAGAAACAAATACAACTTAACGATGGGAAAATAAGCAAATGACAAAAAGTTAACAAAATAGGTAAATAAACAAGCCATAGATAGATAATAAGAAAAATGACCTACACAATAGTCGATTTTTTTTCATAATTTGATAATTAATACTTGCACTAGGTGTAAGGGGGGGGGGGGTCGAATTTGAATTTAGTTTTGGTCGTGTTTTGAGGAATTAAATATATTGAAATAGATTGAAACACATTCATCATGACTTTGCAAAAAATTAAAGTATGCAGATTGTATGAGTTTAAACATAAAAGGTTGTTAAAATATCACCTGGGGTTGTAAGTAAAGAAAAGCAAATTGTTGTTTACAACAATAATGGCCGGATAGATTAAGGTGTCACATTTTTTTTTTATCTTATTCTTAAGGAAAAATGAGAAAAATGCTTGAAATAAATACCATGGTTGAAGGCCATCTATTTTATTATATTAAAGGAAAGCACATGCAGTTCAACGAAACCTATACGGAAGTGAAACTTCATTGCTATCTGCATGCGATTTTAAAGTTTGTGGGAATCATTTCTGCCACATGTGGCAAATTGCCTTAAATCTAATGAAGTGTTCAGTTTCTTTTCCTATCCACTAACCCCGCCCCCCCCCCCCCCCCGCCCCCACCCTCCCGTTTTTTAGACATTTTTTGACCAAAGAATCTTCGCTTTTACAGTTAAGATCAGAAGGAAGTATATATATGCTGCAAATAAAAACAACACGTCAGAAATGCATTAGGAATGACTGTTACGTCACTTCCTGGTATCAATATCCTAAACAATTCATAAAAATATGGCAAATTGTTGGGAGTGAAACATGCGTTATGTCAGCTAGCAAAACGGCTTCATTATTTTTTTTTTACTCTGACGAATTATTTTGTTTTTCAACCGATTTGTTGTATATAATTTGTAGCCCTCGGGCCTAAAATTGATGTTTTAACATCCAATGCTTGAGAGCTTTCTGAAGTAGTTTGTTTGTAATGTTCTCAACAATTTACAACCAGTGTTATTTGATACGTGGTATTTATCACTTGCCTGGCTATGCCAATTATATGCGAAATGTCAGAGAAGGAGAGAAGGATGTAATATATATGTACTAACTATTATGACCCATCATTTCAAGCTACGTTCGGTTAAAAGAACGCCAAAAAGGAGCAGGGAAAAGATAATTGCATTATGTACATTAAAAGGAACCATCTTTTTACTGGGGTGGGGTAAGGTGGGGTTAATTTTGTTCCTTCTTTCCTTACCATATTTTAATATTTATTCAAATGTTCATGCAGCTACCATTTCCGCCCCCCCCCCCCCCCATATCACTTCCCTTTAAGATCACCCCTTTATGTGTTCACATCAAGCCAGGCACGTAGCATCGTTTTTGGTTTTTGAAAGTTGGGGGGGGGGGGGGGGGGCAGGCTCATCCAAAAATTCTTGACAAGCCAAAAAAGGGGGGGGGGGCAACTCTTTGATAAGTCAATTTTTTGTATGTAAATGTGAGAAAAATCTTTACTGTGCAAAACAGATGTTGCAGCAAAACCTCGTAACAATGTAGTGGATCTTGTTCTTCGGTCACGATATTAATATCAATAATGCTATATAATTAATAAATTTTTAAGATCGTATGCATCATGAAAAATTCAATGTGCATGAGGTTACATCATGTTTGAATTTTTTACAATAATTATGATATCCCAAGCAAGTTTCAAAGTCATGAAAAACACAACCAAACGCTTCAACCAACTGCCAGGGTAGGTACTATATTTTTCAAATCATATTACATAAGGAAAATAATGAAAAAGGTTTTTTAATACATGTAGCTTATTGAATGCGACGATTTAGTTGATAGGCATTCGTAAGAATGATATCAAATAATTAAGCAACCTTTTGATAATAATCATTCAAAAATACGAATAAATGTTGCAAAGTAAAAGTTTGTGTCCAATCTATACAAATCTAAGCTATAAACCTTAAAGTATTTTTCCGTTTCGTTTTCCGTTCCGCGTTTTAGCAACACCCTTTTTTTTTATTAAGCATGTGTTACAATATCGATATTATAATATAAAATGTAGATTATAGGCAGGAATTCAAAATCAAGGACTGGAATCAAATTTTTTTTTTCTTATAAACAATGAAGTACTGTAGGCTAGATTGTCTTCAAATTAATCATCAAACCTATGAACTATAATTTTCAATTGAATTTTTAGAGTAAAATTTGAATATATTCCTTTTTTTAACTTAGCTCTTCTACTTTAGGAGATCAATGTAGTGTGAAAATGGCCACGACTTCCAACCATCTTTAATGAAGACAAAATTTAAAATGTTTGTTGTTACATGTATATCCATTGCTTATATCAAGCATCGGTGGTTCAGTGGTAGAATGCTCGCCTGCCACGCGGGCGGCCCGGGTTCGATTCCCGGCCGATGCAATTTTTTTCTTAAAGCAGTATGAGACACTTCCGTGTTGAGGTGTATTGTTTATCGAAATAAAAAATAAATGAGGTGCATTTGTATAAGTAGTTTCTTCCCGACATTTTCACTTACATTTACATGTAACAGCGTAGCGCAGTGGGTTAGAGCGTTTACAATGAATCTGTAAGTCATGAGTACGAATCCCGCTTGGGGTTTTACAACTTATTTTTAAAAGATATTTTTGGTAAAATATAGTAAAATTTGAAAATTCTAAACCGGTGAAAATATTTCAATTATAATGAACTTTAATCCACGTATTTCACAGATGCCCCATATTACCTTAATTTTTGTCATCGATTAAATGTGTTATCGGATATATTAACTCTCTCTCTATCTCTTTTTGTGTCTCTTTCTCTTTAATTGAATTTATTTAGAGCACGGATAGCACCTGCATATCAAAATTTTTACTGACATGTTTTGTTTAAAGATTATATTCCCCAGTATGTCGGAAAAATATTTCGTACTATGCGTTTTTATCAATTTAGATTGCTCTAATTTTTAGTGAAAATCTAACGCTTGCTCCGGATTGATATAAAGTGGGTGGAGCTTTACTTACTTATATCTTGGTCAAAACAGCTGGCACTAGTAAAAAGACAAAAACTCTTTCATGGACACGAGATATAAAATAACACTCTAGGAACCTTTATCTGTCTAAAAACTGGTTGAGTGATTTCATATCAACGCCCCGTGATCAGATAAGCTCAAGAAATGAGGGTATATCTCATGAACTTCATGCGGGAAAAATTCATATTTTCAAGGTCTTTATTTCCACGAGTACATGTCTTTCTGCTCTGATTATGGATCTCAAAAACCTCTAAAAATTAAAGGCCCCCCCTCTCTCTCTCTCTCTCTCTCTCTCTCTCTCTCTCTCTGCCTTCCCGTACCCAGTCTCAACCGTCTTAGGCTAGTTTAGGCGCTAGGAACCTTGCTATATGAGACCCTAACAATCTTTATCGGGTTCCACGCAGTGTTTAAAAAATGGTATTAAATTATATTTGAAGTGTGTAAAGGAGTCTTTGGACAACATAAGAAACGCGGACATTTACAGGTATATAACAAGCCTCCCACACAAACATTATTCTCTGCACATATATCGTATAGATTTGTTGCTCCCTTTTCATAAGCTTTTGTAATGCTGTACATTTTTCATTCAATAATATTCTTATCTTTACTGATAATATGTACATTGTATGGATGCTTTGTCACATCAACTGACTGTGATACAAAGCTGCAAACATGTGTTTATATTTACATCTACCGAGAATGATTCCACCATTTCTTACGGAAACTTACTGTTAATTCATAGCTTTATAGAAACCTCGATTGGTCTACAGCGATCTACGAAAAGTCATGGACATGATTATGTCAAACTCAAATTCCCATAAGAGAAGATTTGGCTGTTTCTTTTAGCTTACGTACTGATGCACATTAACAGTAGTTTAGTGAATTTGACTTACTGTTTACAATCAGTTAATTAATTTGTTAAAAGAACGATATAAATATAAACAATAAACGCGGGTTATTTATTTTTTTCTGCAATGTCGCCTACTTCATACATCGCATGAATCACCTAAAAAGTATTTCATTGTTTAAACTCATGTTCAAGGCACATACTGAATTGAAAAGGTGTGTATTTTGAACCTCAATGTAATGCATACTGTGTTTGTTCTCCGGGTTAATATCTAGTATATATAAATGTATATTTTCTTACAATGACAGGTATATTATCAATTTAATTTCTTTACCTGGTATTTGAGAACAAGAGATACATATGCATTTACTCATTTATTTGGTATAGGTTTACATGTTGCTAAACTAGATTATCTCTTAATTAAATTGATCAAACATAGTTTTTGATTAGCAAAGAATGAAACAACAAACGAGAGAGAGAGAGAGAGAGAGAGAGAGAGAGAGAGAGAGAGAGAGAGAGAGAGAGAGAGAGAGAGAGAGAGAGCATAAAGCCGTAAACGAAAGAAACACAACTCTTGCTTCATTCTAAACGAAGTTCAAAAATTTTAGTTACTGTTCGTTCACTGTTACAATATTTTTGTTATAAGTAAACAATTCTGATTTTTAAAAGGGCTCGATGGTTGTGGCATTTTTTTTTAGACTGTATTGATCTCCTTTAGAAGAAGAGCTATACCTAAAAATATAGAAAAAAAACACCTAAATTCAAAAAGTTATCTATATTGATTTTTATTCTGTACTAATTAATAGTTTACAGCGATACAAATCATAATTCTCTGTTGGTTAATTTGTTGACCATCCAGTCTACAGAAAGAAAAGATCGGCTTATCAACAACAAACAAGTATTACAATGTATAAATATTTAGTAAACTATGCTGAACTTTTAATAACTGATAATTTGGACCGCTTATTTGAATTCGTTTTGATTTTTTAAGTGGGCTGCATGGCGCGGAAAGTGATAAACAATCAATTAAGGCCGCATTGTGCATTGATATGTCATGAACTAAATTAGGGATTGGGGGGGGGGGGGGGGTGAGTTAAGTCCCATAGAACCGAAATTAAGGGGGTACAAGTATCCTCCCCATCATGGCCAAAATAAACCTACAAGTGCCTACTCCACGAATTTCGTTTACATTATTGTCAAATGGTACATTTCGGTCAGTAATATGATCTTGACTTAATATAAAGAAAAGTTTCAGAAAACAAATTTTAAAACGTTGAATATTGTAGTTTACATTTTTTTTTAAAATCTAGATATGTCACTTCTATTTTGTGACGAGGTTATGTATAATTGGCCACTGGAAAATTCAGAAAATGAGCAATATTTGTCGGTTAATTCCGGTCAGTTAATCATCTGATGCAATTGTTGGTTTTTGCTTTGACCTGCATTCACAAAATGTATATAGCCTATACAAATTTAAAAATTAAGCTAAAGAAATTTGATTGTAAATAAACAATAAGCTTTGCATCTTAAAAAACCACACACACAGTTCAATGGTTTATATGAATTGAATTTTATTTTATGCGTTAATCGATATCGAGGTGGGTTTTCTTAAAATTGTTCTTTCACACCCCCCCCCCCAAAAAAAAAACCAAAAAAAAAAAACCCCCCAAAAAACAAAGACAAAAACAAACAAAAACAAAAACAACCCAAAACCAAAAAAAAAAAAACCCCAAACAAACAAACAAACCCAAAACAGCCATGGCCCATGATTCTATGATATGAATTTCTGAAATATCACGAACGTCGAAGAACGGTTGTAAAATCGATTCATTTACTACATCGTTCAATTCAACGGACACTGCAAAGTGAATGCGACAGGAAAACAAATTCTAGTTTCACGATTCCAACTTATGATTTTACGGAGGCCCGTTGATGTCATGTAAGAAGAATACTTTTTCTGGCAGCCACATTATATCTGGCGGCCGGATAGAATTGATGTAATAGATTTATGTGAGCATGTGCTTGATGTGATCCTAATCAAATGAACTTCTGCTTTAAGGAATTTGAGAAAATGGTGCCACACACAATGTTCTGCTTAAAAAAAAGACCATACGGAGCAATGTTAAGGCGTCCCGGAGCTAAAATACGACTGGAAAATTATATTATTTGAATCATCGCTAAAATACTTTGACCGGGAGTATATCTTAAAATCTTTATTACGTTTTTTGACGATGATGTTAAACATTATAATTATTTGATGCATTTTTGTGACGTCATATGTACTTCATAATCACGTGACGGGCAAATCCTAACATTGCAAATGATCAAATTAAATTGCATCGGTGCAGGTGATCAAAGGCATTAGATCAATAATATTTTAAAGAAAAATCCTTTGTTATGTCATATATTTGAAGTTCTTGCTTGGGCTTGAACTTTTTGTTTATCATAGATATTACCAAAACATTCCACTATCATCAAAATAAAGCAAATTTTTACTAATCAAAAGCGATTTACAAAACAGTGGACTGAATCCGTTGGTTTCCCAAGCACAATTCATATGGGTACTTATATTCTCTACCAATTTTTCGTAAAATATTCTTAAATTGTATTAATCTTTCACCTGCGCAAACCTGGTTTTTACATGCATTTAACATATGATTTCTTCATAGACCAATCCACACGTTACAAAAGTTATGTCCCTTGGCCGCCATCTATGGGGAAAAACCCATAGGTTTCTCACTGTAGCCTTTGTAGTTTAGAGGTTTGTATCTTTGTTATTTGGCAATAAAATTCTGTTTCCGTTGTGTATTTTGATTGCCCCAAGATGGTGCAACCCACACATCGAAAGAAGATTTTATCACAGGACACGCAAATATTTGGTAGCATAAAATAGGAAAAACGTTTTGTTTTTCCCTTTTGACCTTTGGGTTGACCCCGCAAAGGGAAACATCTTTTGTAAAATGTGGATTGGACTAGTCAGTTGTTTATATGCAGTAGGAAAAGTGTAAATTGTCTTTTACTTTGAACGAAGCTTTACGTCTAGCATTAACGACAGCATATATGTAAAGAAAACATGCGGTTTTATTACTGTTTTGATAGAATTCACTTTTAGCCTTACGATACATTCCCTGAGAACTATCGACAGGAATGCAGATCGTGACGTCAGATCGTATGAAGTACACATCGCTGTAAAATCAATCGAGAAGCCTTAACATGCCAGCGAAAGTTTCACCCGCATTAGAATCGGACAATATCAAGAAAATATGATATACAATCTAGCACAAAATTTTCTTTTCATTTTTGAATTATAAAGATCTTGTTAAAATTATCACAATTTAAAAATTTATACTTTGATTTGCATTTGTTCACTAGAAACTATAAAGCATTTTGATAATGCTCAATGTATCGAAAGAATTCTTGAACTATCTTAGGAAATACCGAGTTGCATCAAGGAGATCAGTTTGTTTTAATTTTGTCGATAAAAAAGTATTTGTCATATGTTTTCTTGTTTATTCACATCTTACATGGAATTTTGTTGTGTGAAAATTGAGAGGTATTAAAGTAAATATATACATGTATTTACAGTTTGATAACCTCCTATAGGATAAGGATAATTCTTCGGTAAAGGAAATTAATTTTGGTGTATTCGGTAAACAATAGGAACAGACAAACCCTTTCATACAGATCATGCAGTAATTTTCTCTATTTTACAGCCATGTATGTGCACTTCCTAATTTTGTTTTTTACATCAGAGTACAATCTTGTTTCTATTTCTTAATGCTAAAACATATATATAAATTCTATTGAGCCATTTGAACTTTAGTAACCCCGTATTCCAACTGAGGGGCATTTGTTTTTGTTTCCAAGTGTACACATTTTCTCGCAAGACAAATATGGGTATCTAAATCACACGGGCAAGGCGAAACCAGAGTGACCGACCTCTCCTGCTATGTCATAATTTTTACTGGTCTACAAAAGGTATCCTCGTACCGGTTGGATTCGGTAAATAACTTATTAATTCTAATCTCAACAGTTATAATTTTAAATGTTTGCTGACCACCTTAAACTTATTAAACTTAAATATTGCTACATTAAATAGATCTATATCTTACTGACTACAATTCACAGGAGAATGTAAGACTAGTCATATGTAGAAAAATCTGTTGAAGGTTAATTTTGTACAGATATATTTTTTTTGCATGTGGAATATCATTGTAGATCTAATGAACTATTGTACCAAAGATAAACCCTCACTAGTGAATTTGGTTTCTCTGAAAATACAAGTGTATACAGATACGACTTGTATGCATTAATTAATTGATTGTTTAACCAATTCAAATGGTTTTTTTCTTTCATTAAACATGGCTTGCAGATCAAAGGTATTGCAGGGGATATATGTACAAGACAAGAAAGGTGTCTTAATATCTTTTGCACAGTTAGAGTTACTATAGTAACTAATGGCTACAACAAGTAAAGAATATATATTTTTGTATAATGATTATAACATGTAGAGGCGATAACATACAGAGATTTAATTGATTCTATTTAATGCATTGCTTTTGTCGTTTCCATATCATTATGCAATTTTGATTGAAAATATCATTGCATTTACACATTAAAAATCAAAGATTATAAATTTTCATTTCTTTTAGCTACAATGATAAAGTTTCATTTTTCAACTTAAAATGCTGAAGTGAAACATGATTCTCCTAATCTGGTAAATTCTATTAGTTTAATTAATTAACAGTTAATACAATAATCTTTTGTCTTTTTTTTTTTATTTCAGAGGTGCAATTTAGTTTGGTCATTAAGGTTCAGGCAAATTTGTTAATGATTCATGGGCAGTCAAGAACATGCAGTATAAACCTCAAGGTAACCAACTCCAAAGATCAGATTTTTTAGGGAATGTTCAGAGACAGGCACTCTTTTGAATTCTGAATAAGATATTAAAAAAGCATATAGTTACCTTTAACATTAACAGTATTTTAACATCTATGGTTACTGTTAAAAGATTAACAAGTAAAATTAAGAATCAAAACTGAACATTCAATTAATTTACAAAGACATTTAGCTACAGGTAATGTAAAATAAAAATGCAAAATGTTCACTTTTTTCTTTTTAAAAAAGAAGAACATGTAGGAGTATTCAGAAGAAGAATCTATAACATCATATTAATGTAGCACTGGTGATACCAAACACTTAATGATATTTGATTAATATTGATACACTAAATTAAACAATAATACATGCAAGTATGTTTATGTTTTACAGTGTTAGTGTGGAAACACTTGGCATAATTAGAAGACAAAAAAAGAAGATATATTCCAGTGTTAATAATTCTCTAGTTTTAATCAAAGAATGGAACAATTTGCACTAACCATGTGGTGCAATTCATACAATAATAATAGTAACAATAATAATGATTATAATAATAATGAAAATCATAATAATTATAGTCTAATCTATCACAGGAAATTTGTTCTCAGCCTCTGTCACAAGTTTCATCATAGAGTGAAGAAAATTTAGAAACTTAACTTGACAGCAATGAGCTCACTAAATAAGACAATGTTGAATTTTCTTCATTTCTTAAAAAGATATTCAGCAATTCCGACTTTTTTTGTTTTAATAATAACAATGGCAACCACTGATGCAACGAATAAAGGTACTCCCACGCAACAAACAACAATCACAGGGATTTTCCAGTCAGATGAGTCGTTGTCTGAAGCTGCTCCTGACCCTGATGAATTTGAATTTGTGGCTGTAAAAAGAAGGAAAATAATTTATGAAATGGTTTACAAACATTATAGTTGATCTAAAGTGGTTTAAGAAAAAAAACTATCGTGATATTTTAATGCAGAATGTTGATAATACCGGTATCAAATTTGATAATTGCAGTTGTTTCTTTTCCATTTGATTTTTTTGAAGTTGCTTTTAAAATTTCAGTCAGGAATTTGAATATAAGCATGCATCTGATTTTTTGTAGTTCTTAATGTTAAGTTTTGCATGCATGTGAAAAATACATTATACTAGAAGAGGCATGTGTGTTAGCATATCTTACAGAACAATTTGACATTGACTGTATATATGTAAATGACATAATTTTTTTTAAAAATAATATTGTTATACTTTAAAATACGTTAAGTGTATGTAAATGCAACGGCTTCATTGTACATGCACAAAATGTGCTCTATTAGGCGAAATTAATTTTTTATAAAGATATTTCAACGATTATCGCAGTTGAAAAAACCCTGAATAATTTGATGTATTTTATGTTTGATGCAAATTTGTTTCCTCTATCTACGCCTTGTTACCGTTTTAAGGTAACTGAAGTGTTTGATTGTATGGCCAAAGTACGTTATAAGGTGGCAAGAATCAACTTACATTTCATAAAAATAATCTTTGGCGTGACTCATCGGTGTCAAAGAAACTTTGACTTATAGGCACCAAAGAATAAAAATATCTCTGTTTAAAGATAAATACGTTAAGGCACCAACAATTCTTTGTTAAATTGAAAAATATCCCGGGAAAGTAACAATTGATGGTGTAGGTAATATCTCTAGTTTAGAAAAACAGATTAATTAGCAACAAATGAAATTTTTCGTACTTTATTTAATTTGTTTAATTTTGTATGATTGTAAATTACGCAAGTCGAATGGAAAATACCAATATTAAATATAAAACCTAGAAATCATGGCTCATGAGTTATAATGAAAGAAACCTTTGTATAGGATTTCATCATGAATTCCATTCAAATTGGTGTTTATTACAGAAAGTACAGCAAAAATACCTAAATCGATTCAAAATCATGAAAAACTTATTGTGAATCCAAAACAAAGCTAGATGATGTATAACGAAAACAATTTTAATAGCTGTTAGAACTTACCCCGTGAAAAGCTACTTTTAGAAGGAACAGTAACTGATGATGTCGATTTTAACAAAAGAAAAATATTAGTTCTAACAAATCATGCAATCTATGTTCATATTGCCGGTTAAAACATCTGCATAATATTCTTTGAGAAGTATCATTATGAAATCCAACGACCTTAAAACCGAGTAAGTTACATTTAGACCACAAAACAAAAGAAAACACTTTGGTACACCAAAAACATTATATCATGTTTGATCAATAATACCTGAACTTGCCGCTAGAAGACGGTCAATTATATAATATGAAAGTAAGTAGCTTTGCGTTTCTACCGAGCTATTATGAACGCTTAGTTCAACCTGACGTTTTGTTAGCGCAACGCAACGTTGCTTAGACAGATTGTGTGGAAAACGAGGCAAATCACAAAAGATTGATAAATATATTTTTTGAATATTCATACGATGACACAATGTTTAAAAATGTTTATATAAATAATATTCATGAAAATGAAGGAAGTTGCTTTTTTCTCATTTATAGTTAATATATCTATGCACTCCATGCATGGTAAGAAGTATACAAAATTAAACTCACCACTTGACATACTACTCACAAATGTGAATATAGAGGTTTTTGTCGATTCTTCAACTTAAATTTAATAAATACTGATTATCAAATCAACCAATCAAAATCACTGTTTATACGCTCAATTCATATTTGTGCGTAATAGCATAGAGCTTTTATTCGATGATAACTTTTGCATAGAATATCAATAACCAGACGAATTAAATCGAAAGATTTTAAACCATTGATTATTATAACAACATGGTGTTTGACAATCATGATAAATGTTAACACAATAAGAGTCCTTTTAATGAGAGTCATACGAGCTTCTGTTACTGTTTTTTGATAAAAGTAGTGTCTTTAAATTTGTTAAAAGTAAAGCTACATGTATGCATTTGTATTCACCAAAGGTACGCAAAACAATTATAATACATTGTTCCTCCATTGCAGTTGCACGTTTGTCAAGGTTTTAAAACCCTTTCACCATAAGATATGCTCGTTTTGGCAAACATGATTTTTTTTATCTCAATAATTGAATGTATAAACTTACATATATTATAATGTATTACAAAGGAGAAAAATCCTGTATGTATAATATCAGGCCATGCCATGTTTCTAGCATACATAATTATTGTTGCATTATTCATGATATCACATGATTAAACCAGTTGTATCATGCTCCATTATATAATTAAGTTCTACTCACCGCTCGACGAGTTACTCATATACAGTGTTGTGGATTCTCCTACTGAATAACAATCATTTAAATGTTATGATTGCAAGCACATCATCATGACTACGACGTGAAACATGGGATTGCTGTGTGCTAAGTATTTGGTGTCTGCAAAGTCCTACCTTACTATGAGTGCATTATGAGCTAATTTGTGTATTATCTATACTTGGTTTTGAATCCACTCGTGGAAAAAACTGATTTTCAAAAATCATAACTACAATCATTTCCATTTTTTTTTTTTACAAATAAGCTACCCTGTGGTAGTATTTACTGTGATTTTTTATGCAATGCTTTCAGATTGAAAATCTTTGATATCAGAAATTTGAGTGAACTGTTTAATGGATGGTATGGTAGTTTGATATTCATAAGCTTTTGCACAAATACATCTTCTTGTAAAATAAGAATGGTTAATTATTCATTGAAAATTTTTAATATGATTGTAACACTGTTTTTTTTTCAGTATAATGTAGTAAGAGTATAATAATTTTAAAGTTGACCTGCTAAATGTCTGAAATGTGCATATACTAAAATATGTTATACATGTATGTACTTACAACTTGTGGTTTGAGCTGGAGATGTAGTGGTAGCAGAGACTAAATCTGACAAAAAGATGATCGGCTTGAATTATCCATCAATCAGATTTATATCACACATATCAAATTTGTATAATAATGTTTAGATTACACCACCCAGCAATATCACTGATGATATGAAATTTTGTTGATGATATTGTTCAACTGTTTTATTCTATAAGCTGAAAAAATGGTAATTAAATTGGGTTCTTACTCAGATATCTTTTTAATTTGAATGAAGATTTTTTTCTTCAATATTATAGTATGGGATCTAGTGTAATTAAAAAACATAATAAAATCTTAACTTTTTTGTTATTTTCCTAACCAGAATCTCCACAACCTTTAAACCCCTGTTTGCATTAAACGATTTCAAACAAATTTTATGATTTGAGTTCGTACATGTAATGCATTTTTCAAGCAAAACAAGGTTTTAAATCTATGGCTTAAAATGACGCATTATTCGCAAACAAAGTTACAGCTGAAATATACCGTTTTTATTTATAACCTGATAAACAAGACATTTTTCTGAAGAAATATTTAAAATAAAAATGAAAACTATCATAAAATTTGATATTTACTGACTTTAATTTGATTTAAAAATGCTGTGTTCTAGTGACAACTTACGTAATTACATGTACATTGTAATTGTGTTTACACAACAGGACTTACACCTTTATGTACTATTTGTGCTTAATAATGAGGACAGGGTAACCGAAAATGGTCGTTCGGCAGTAAAGCCAATCAGCTATATAACAGCTAGTTTAAAACAGACATTCTCTCAGAATTAAAAGGGTCAAGCGTAAATCATGATCATTTACAATTAATATTCTAAATGTATTCTAAAGGTGAATATATAACTACCCGCCAAATCTTGTTTCTATAGTACACTTAATCTAGCTGTTTCTCTCGGCTCCGAAAGAAAACAAGGGATATAACTAAGTTTCATCAGTTTGGTGAACACAAACTGTTAAATGTCGTTAACAATGAAGGGAACAAATGCCGTCGGAAATTTGTGAAGTTCAGATAATGCGTGATTTTTAAACATACATGAAAAGCTGAGATAAGTTTCATTTATATCAGGTATTTAATACGGTAAATAATATTTTAATATCGTTTTATAGCGAGTTAACGGTGTTTGATCATTGCAATGATTTGACACGATTACATGTGAAACTATGATGAGGGTCTTAAGAAGAAACGTGATGATCATCAATGTTGTCTGAAAACGCATTAAAAAAACATAAATGCTTATAAAAAAATCTGAAATTTAAGATTTTAATGAACAGATGAAATAAATAACACTGACAAATTTATTTATATTGAGAGTATTTTTTAAGAAAATTGTGGAATGCAATCAAGAACATGCTGATATTGATTTTAAACTCATCTAAGGGCAAATGAAAATATAAATGATCAAAGATGCAATTTTGTCTTGCTTTGAACACTCTCAATCTACTTGACGGTTAAATTCCAAGATGTGGAGAACCCTGCATATTCTTCTTTCAAATTAAATAAAATAATATATCAATGTTACTGAATATCCATCTTTATCATAACTACTGTATGCATATCGTAACAAAGTTTTACTGTGTTTTGAGGTGATGTTAAAAAACAATTTTTATAACAACATATTTTCTGAGTTATTTTGCACTTTGCAAGTGTCATTTAACTTTTTGCATTACAATTCAATTGTGATATATATGTAATATATTGAAATGAACGACAATATATTGTTAAAAAAATCAAATGGGAACATTATTTCTATTTCTCATAGGAATAAAGAGATGAAAATTATCTAGGTATTTTCATGAGATAAAAATTGTCAGTGACTCTTTAAATCTTGATTGTTATTCGATTTTATCGACGTGTTGTTACTTTAGCATGGGAGTCTTATTCTTGGATGTAATTGGTCTTATAGCACACCAGCTAGTTCAGACAAAATGAATAATGCACTTAGGCATGATGACGTTTATACGTGTGCTCGTGCACCGTAACAAGGTTGAGTCTGTTAAGGGAAATTGAACGTCGCATATTTGTTATACAAACATAAGGGGAAATATTCACTAAATATAGGTATTTATGGATATTGATTCTGTCCTTATCATATGTGCACTTACTTTCAGGGTAAATGTTGGCTAAATATCCTACTTTTGGACTGTAAGCGTCACTAGAAAACAAAATGGTCAATGAGGATCCGGTTGATGTAATTATGCCAGGAATAGTGGTTCCACAAACCTGCTGTATTCGCGTTGAGCTAGTTGTATCTCCTAACAAACAAAAAAAGGTCAAATGAAGAAATAGAGATTCATTGATGGAAAACTAGGTTTCTTTAAGCTGACCAATTGAATTTTTATGTATATAAAAAGTTGTTTTATACCCTACCGTCATATATATTAATATAGTCATAACAATCGCTGGGGCCGTTTGCTTCGACGTCTAAAAATAGGAACTCCATCTTAACTATTCCAGTGGGGTTTGGATTTGTATAAGTGTAAGAACACACGTAATTTCTATGAAAAAGACAAAAAATTAAAATATGTAATGGATATCTAAATTCAATTAACTCTTTTAAAACAACCGAGATATATATTTTTTTATTAAATTTGTCACAAGAAAACATTAATATACAATAAACATAAAAGGATAGGGATTTGAGTTTGAGAAATAGTTAGATTCCCATTCAATAGTATCTAACAAAATTTACGTTTTAGATAAATAAAACTGTTCATGCTATTCACATTATTTGAAACTGCCATTAACATTTTAAAACAATATCTAAAAATACATGAAAAAATGTTCGGACACAAACGAAATACTTGTAAAGTGAATTTTCTTTGCTGGAATCTCAATAAGTATTCTTTTAAAGTTAACATCACATCAAATATTAACAATTAAAAAGAACTCTTGCACAGCATATTCAGTAAAAAAAAAAACCAACTAAAATGTGGAAGTCTTACATTGGGTACGTAGCAGGAAACAGCGGCGAAGAGAGAGTCACAGAACCTGATAGATCAACATTATTTGATGTTCCATTGGATGAACAGTTTGCTAAAAGAAGCAACGTTAAGATTAATCATCAACGGTACATGAACAACAGTAATATATACTGTCAAGAGATATCACATAAAAATGTAAAAATCATCCAATCTCTACCCCTAACGAATTAATAGCGTAAAGATTATCTTCTTTTTTTATTAAGTATAATAATTGGTATTATATTTAATGGTATTATAATAACATTTTTTTTATATAACAAAATACAGGTTTTGGCATGTTACATCACGATAGCGAATTAAACGCCTATTATTTATGACCACACATTGATTTTATCGTTATAGTTGAAAAGTATTGGTAAAAACTAAAGTTCATTAGTTTATATATATATATATATATATATATATATATATATATATATATATATATATATATATATATATATATATATAATTTCTACAGGTTTTTATAGACCCGACGATACTATATCAACCTCGGAATTTGTCCTCGGTCGATTAACTCTTATCAACTAAATAAAATGATAAAATAAGACAAAAACTTCCTTACATTCATCCTTTTCATAAACAATTGATACCTTGAGGACTATACGACAAAATTTGACTGCATCAATAGGTTATGATTGTATAATGTAAAACACAATAAAAGAAGATTATATTATGAAACCCAAACTTGAATAAAATTCCTTACATTGATCATTTCCATAAACAATGGATACTTTGAAGCCATTTTCCCTTCCCGTATTAGTAGTGCTGTCAGTGGTTAACTTTGCATATATTTTATTTCCGGTTGATGTTTTCGCAGGCAGTGTTGTCCCACAAGTAGTACAACAGATAGAGGAAACAATAGTCGAGGCGCTGTCTGAATCACCTGCAATATAATTATTTAAAATTCGTTAATTTATTACGCAAGACATGACTTGCGCCAGATGAACAAGTGAAAACTAACACTAGTACTGCCCTCTTTTTTTGATATATAGTTCTTATGAATATAAACACTGAATCAGTTCATTTCGTCCATTTACAAAAAAGACCTTAATCTTAAAAAGACCCAACAAATTTTATTGACGATTTCAACAATGCATGTAACATCAACTTTACCACTATACATTTAATGGTAAAATAAATTGTGTTAGGTACAGAATGTTATAACACTTGATAGCTTTTGTAAAAATTATTTCGCTAAGCTAAAGAAAGGGATCTTTGTTCCAAATACACAAGCTTTTGAACTTTATTTTTTACAAGTGTATGCAAGCTTTAAGTTTCTTTTATTTTTATCTTTCCTTCGAGGAGGTCCTATTGATTCGCACTATCAACGTTTGTAATACATTTACTTGTTTGACATAGTTTTACACAAATATAAGAGTGCTGGAAATAATTTTGCAATTCATTTTCAAAATAATACATACTGGAGGATGAACAAGGCGCAATATATTAGAACTTGATTGACAGTATCAAAATATCACTTAACAACAGGTTTTTTGATGCCTTTAATATAAAAACAGCACCCATGCAGTCTTATTTAAATGTTTCCAAATCATTTTCCCTTTCCATTTGAGCTAAGACTTTTACTTGAAGGCGGAATCATTGGTTTTCAGACATAATAATTCATATATTAAGTTACTGTGAAATCGTCATTGTTATTGGGGGATCAATATTTTTGGCTTTCGTGGGTAACCCTTGCCCAGGAATTTACATTCCCGCGAACCTATATACAAGGATTTGTTTAATGTTCAATAAATTGTCCCGAACTTGCTAACTGTACCAACGAAATTACGCCCCAACGACACAGGAACATTTTTGCTACCCACGAATATTGACACTCTTGAATAAAAATGATTCCATAATGCCCTTATTTAAATTACTGTTCTTACCGTCATAGAAATTGAAAACATCTCCACAGTCGACGTATATATCAGACACAACAAATGAAAATCTTGAACTTGAATCAGGTGATTGAAACAGCCATTCGCAGGTTGTTAGTCTAAAATAGAGCATCATTACTCTGCTAATTATATCATTAGACAATAATTAAAAAAACATACAGAAAATGGACATATATAACAAATATGCTTTTTCTATCTCGCATCCAACATAAAAATACGAAAAATTATTGAAAATGGTAATTTGTCTACTACAAGTAAGTCAATTAAATAAGAGGCCCATGGGCCACTTCGCTCACCTGAGGAACTATAGGTATGATAAAATCAGCCTAATGAAGTCATAATACAAACTATCTGGACAATGTACAATAATGCATGTAAATCCATTTTTCTTATGTTTATAATCATTTTAGTCAAATAAAACCAATCTACAACATCATGACTGAATTACATGCTTCAAAAATTAATTTTCAAGAAACAAAGTGTTAAAAGATGTTCAGAACAATTTGGATATCAATAAAGTTTGTACAAACCTAAAATATCAATTTAAAAATCATGAACTGATCAAAAACTGAAGTCAGTTATTTTTATATCTATTGTATTATTTAAGGAATAGGGAATCATTCTTTGAGTATTATGAGGTGATAATTTTGGTCGGGACGTGATCAAATCTAAAGCACGAAGGACTTGATGATAGATTTGAACACGCCCCGATCGAAATCATTGCCTTATAATATGCAAAGAATGATTCCTTATTACTTATAATTATGTCATTTAAAGCCATTGTATAATTAAATATTAAAATATGAATAAGCAAACCCCGCTGGTGCTTTAACTATGCGTCACTTGAAAGTTATGGGTTATATAGTACAAAATCGATACATAGGCAAAGACACTAAAAAATGTAAATATTTTGTTTTATATTTCAAACAAAGCGTCAAGGGAACATGAATAAAATGTTTGTTAAGATGTGTTCCGGTAAAACAGTCAACACGTTCTAATTAAAGAAACCAACACAACATACATGTAACAAAGACAATAATTTACTTTGTAGTATAATTTTGTGTCGTGTTTGTTAACTGATAATAAAATGCCGGATGCTTTTAAATTATTTTAAACATATTCTATTGAAATTCCAATGGATTGGGTTACAGGCATAGCCTATGTAAACCATCTTCAATGATATTGTCAGTGAACGTGTGCAAATCATCAAACATTTGTCAAGTATTGAAAAATGATTTGCTGGGAAACAAAAGAAAATTTAGATGTCTGAGGTATAACTGGCTGTACCAATTTAATCGTTCCTTCAAAGTCTTTGTTAAATTTAAGTTAAAAAAGCAAGCTCAAGTACTAACGTTGGATATGTGCCAGACGCAGGGTACCTGTAGCTTTCATAAGCACTGGCAAGATTGATGATAGAGGGAGATCCACAGGTAAGGCTGGTTACTGAAATGATAATGATATTATAAGATAATCCTATAGTGATATATTTATTGTAAACACTTAGACCATTAATAGTTCTTGTAAAAAATGGTGATTATAAAAAAAAGTTATAATTATAAAAAAAATGAATTGAATTTAAAGTGAACCCAAATTGACTTGTTTTTTGAGACTTAAAATATGAGAAACTAACTGTTAATATAAATCAATTGAATACATGGTTTTATCTTGAATTGTAAAAAAGAGTTTTGATTAAGGAAGGAGTCTTCTCGTTATCAAACATACCTCTTTTAAAAAGAAATTCATAAAATTTTGACCCAGTAAAACAGATCATATAACCAAAATGATTCTATTAGTTTAATCAAATTTGACCTCCTTGTTTTTACATAAAGATCATGTCATGGTCAATACCTTTTTCCTCGACTTAACGGATGATAAAAATACATGAAGATCTTTGCAGTCAAGTAGACATCTGTTTAAGATATGAAGATTCTATTCTTCAATGAAATGATAGATTATCAGAAGGTCTATCAGCTTATATTACTAAATTGGAATAAATATTGAAACTAAAATTGATATTGCTTAGCCCGCATTTCCTATAATTTTCTTTAATTTTGAATATCTTTTTGTTATTTTTTTATGCTTCTAATGTTAAAATATTTATAGTTTTTATGTATTATGAAGATTTTTTATTAGAGAAAAAAATTGACAGCAAATCTAATATATTGACCATTTAATAAAGGAGAAAAATCGATTTTTGTGAATTTTTCAGACAAATCGATATAAAGAATGGGTGCTTTAAAAAGCTTATAAAAATGTAATTTGATAAGCAAATCTTAATCTAAAAATAAATTCTAAAACTCAAGTATCATATCATTAGTTCACATTAGTTAAAAAATCCAAAATTAATGTTATTGTTTTAAAAATGCTAAAACAGACTGATTCATTCTCCTCATTTTGTGGACGAAGAAAGTAATGGAGGTAAAGATAACAGTGAATTGATCCACATCAATTCTGAATTGCGAAATGTGTGTTATTTTCCTACGCCAATATACCGCCAAAAATATAGTCCTTGATAGATTCTTGATATTGATTACTATTTCTATGCCAAATTGTATGATAGTAAAAAAGAAAGATAAATATAATATTTTAATTTCCTTTCATCTTGATTTAATGATAATTAATCAAATTTACATTTGAGTAGTCGTCTAAAACTAGAAAAGACACCTTCTTTAATGAGGTTACCTTTTGATTGTATATTGACAGAGAGTGTGAATAGCTAATAAATGCCAGTCAATGTTGAATGGCCCGTTTTATTAACTGTTTGAATTACAGTTATTGAACGAAATCGTTTTCACAACCTTTTAAGTATATTTCTTTCTAAACACAATAAAATAGAAACAAAGCAAAACACCCCCCCCCCAAAAAAAAATAAAAAATAAAAATTACCAACCAAAAAAGGTTAATAAAGGTTAATTAATAGTTTTCATTTTGAAAAACAACAAAAAAACTAGTCTTGATTTCTTACCACATACTGCAGGACTAAAGAAGGATAGAAGCACAACTACAACAGTGGCGATCTCATTTATACATATGGTTGCCATGTGCCTCCAGTGTCCATAGTCCATTGAATCAGAATATATATTGAAACATATTCTTGATAACAAAAATCTGTGACAAGAAATGAAGTCATTTAGTTTTCTCAGCTTCACATTTCTCTTGCTGCATACATCATATACTTATTTCCATGCACTCGACTGTCCTTGAAATTTTATAATCAATATATTGATGATTATTTAATTAATTTAATAATTAATTTATTATCTTGATAAGAATGAACATGTAGTGGAATCTGATGTTCATTTTTTTTTGTTGCAGAAAATGAGGTCATCCGAATATAATTTCATCACTGATCAATAGATTATTGCACTGCAGTTGAAAGGAGATATATTGCGACTGTACATCTCTGTTGACAATAACGTCTGCACAAAAATACACAACTAACGGTTAAGTTCATCCCATTGATTTATTGTTGACAACAAATCTGAAAAATCCGGTTTACTCATAGTCAACCGAATCTTCCTGATTTTAAACACCGGTGTTATTTCTATCGATCGATTTTAAATCGATATCTCGTTGCCATAAAACGCACAGTGATATGAACCATTTTGTAAATCTCGTATACAATATTTAATATGTTCATGTAACATCTCTTTTTTTAAGCGGATACTCGAATAAAATATATTATGTTTTATTCCCTTTCTTGATACAGATTGTAGATTATTTCTTTTAAAATTCCAATCTGAACACAATGATATTGAGCTCTTTTATTTAAAGGATTTTCATGCGGAAGTAATTTATTAGACCTGCTCTAATCATACATACACACCGGGCAATATTTACCTTTAAAAATGACAACTTAAGATTGCATGGCTATTGTACTTGTTATTTACCTTACCTTACAGAATGAATGCTATCTAACAGGTGATCATTACTACATTGCATTAACAAAATCCTAACAAAAGTTGAGACTCCACTTGAGCTAAAACTATTTTTTAAAAGGTTTTTAATTTGTACATGTATATTTTAATTAATAATATTCGAAGAAAACAAGATTCAAGTCTTATAAACTAAATATTGTTTTTTAAAATTGACGAATATTGTTGGTGACTTTCTAACCATGATACTAACAAACACCGAATCATATTTACTGCCTGATATACAAGAAGACTTCATCGTTTTAAACAATTCAAAATATCAATTAATAATCATTCATATGAACCATGACACATATTAAAATCAAAAAAGCTAACCGATTTTAAACAGTTTTATTACCTACCGTTTTATTCAGTCCCCGTTATGCATGAAAAAATGACAATAACAAACCGTGAACCATCTCAAAAATCCATAAATCAAAATACAATTCAAAGCAGAGCACCACGTACTCCTAAATAAATAGAGGTAAGACCAGTCTTCTATCTTCAATCTTTCGATCTTGTTGATTGAAATATATGTGCATTAAGGTGCATTCATATGCATATTTAAAGAAGTAGAACACCTGTCTGGCCTTAGAAAGAAAAATAAATCACCGATCACGCAATGTTTGTGAATATGAACTAAACTAGATATACGCTAGGATTTAACGAAGAACCAGTGCTCTGTGATGGCGTACTCTTTTGGTAAAACTCTGAATTCTTTAAAATCCCAAATAGGAAATAACTATTTCTGACCTTTCTCTTAGTTGTATGTCTAAACGCTATAATTTTTCTTATTTTAACAAATAATCTTAAAATATGTCTATATATAAAAGTTTCTATTGTAATTTTTTCTGATACAGTTGTCAATAAAATGAAACAAGATAAGCAAATTTACTTTTAACAAAAAGGTACGGTGTCTGATGCTTTGATGTGCTTCCGTTTTTGTTTATCAGACATCTCGAAAAGTGTGATGACATGTATACTTTTTCTAATAATTGATGAGATTCATGTCTACTAAGTTGAAATCAGTTCTGTTTTCCAACTTTCTCTAGAGAATTTACGAGTAAAGATTTACCTTAAATGTGTGACAGTCAGACCTGTTCGAATTCTGGCGCCAGATAGCTCAATTGGTAGAGCACCTGACTAGAGATTCAGGGGGCCCGGGTTCGAATCCCGGTCTGGTCCGTCAGAAATTCAACTTCAGAATTTGTGATTTATACATTTTTTTCAAAGTTCGTTAAGAGTGTCGATACTAAAAAAATTTGATGTACCATCTAAACGCACTTTGAAACAAAATTTCAAAGTGGGTTAACTTGGTCAAAAATTTAACGAACTTTGATAAAAAATTTCAAAGTGCGTTGATTTGGTCCCAAATTTGACGCACTTTGAAAACTTTTTCCAAAGTGCGTAATTTTTTCAAAGTGCGTTGCCACAGACCTCCCTGGCATATTTTCACACTGCGTGTTTTTACCTAAAATATATAAAGTTTAGTAGTTATAATCGCATATAATGAATATGATTCAAAGATATTTCATAAATAAGTTAAGAGTATTAAAAATCCAAAGAAAAATTCTGTCGTCTGCATGTGATTTCTTTGATCGATACACATGCAAACATTACTAACAAAATCATTGGAGTTACACGGAACAGCCGTCAAACTGACCCATATCATCTTTTTATAGGGGAGACATTCTGTAGAAATATTGGGCTGTTAGTAGAATAGAAATAAAGTTCTTGCTATCGTGCATGTTGCAGTATAACCTCCTCGGTCTCGAAATGTTGTTTGAAATATAAAAGCCTCGGCTAACAGCTAGGCTTTTATATTTCAAAACAACATTTCTCGACCTCGGAGGTTATTCTGCAACATTCACGAAAACTTGTACTTTTTTCTTAAATTACAATACCAGCACCAATTTTCCAGCCGTCATTGGATGAATCCTTTAAAGTTTTTGGCAATTGAAATGAAAAAATGATATACATTAGCTCAAATGTACATTGTAGGTACTTAATTTAGCTATAAGCTCCATTTCTTAATATGTGTTATCATCTTCACAAATCAAGAGTTCCTGACCCACTCAGCTCTACATAAACACTTGACCGAACTGACGTAATATTGACAAATTGTTTAAAAAGGTGAGATATCCTCGCTAGAACATGAATACATTCATACAAATTTCTCATCAAATTAATGTTTAACGGACTATTTCATGTGCATTATGTATTTCAGTCTCAAAGTTTGACCCTAGAAGTTTGTAAAAAAAAAAAATGTTTGCATGATTTTTACGATGCAAACTAATGATAAAGAAAAAAAATATCAGCATTTGGACATTTTTTTTTGCATTGTATATAACATAGTTTGCAATGCGTGTTAAATAAATCTACAAATAAGTCTACAAAAATTAGTTAAACTTACCTCGATGTTCTGTTCCACTGAACGCTACGCGTTCGGAATGTTTACTCGCGGTGATAAACAGTGCTACCTATAACTGTTTTCTTCCGTGTCTTCACTGTGATCGGGTTGCTTGGTAAAATCATAGATATGTTCATTGCTTCTGGTGTGCAATGCCATCTTTTAAATAAAAGTAAATTGATGTTTGTATTGTGTAAATGCTTGTAATATTGTGCCATTTTCAAGGAAAATTCTGCATAGAATAGTCTAGTCTGTTTTGCTTTCGATTCCATTACTAGGTCATGTGCGAATCCAAAATTAATCTAAGGGGAGTCTAAAGCAATGGGTGTCACACACACACACACACACACCCACACCCACACTCTCTCTCTCTCTCTCTCTCTCTCTCTCTCTCTCTCTCTCTCTCTCTCTCTCTTGTTTATGTTTAAGAGGTTATCTTAAGTTATTCAAATGGACATGTTTTGTTCTTAGTTTTGCTTTCAAAATCTCTGAATGATTAATCATTATTGTTCCAAGTAAGACATCATTTGTTGTAAAAATTAAAAAAATAATTGATATTCTTAGGGACAACCATTGTTCCTTGCCAATAACAGCTTTATTTGCATTACAATTGGTGAATTTCAAATAATCTGAATGATTACGAAACAAACAAAACATAAAAAAAATGATTAATTTTAATGATTTCAAAACAGCACACTTACTACATTTACAAACAAGACAATGATAATGCTCCAAATTTCTTTCTATAAAGCCTTATTACATTTCAAGATTTTAATATGGCTGGCTAATTTGATGGTTTGCATAAACCCACTGTTCAGATCTTTTGGTAAAAAGTATTCATTGTTTTTTACACTTGTTACTCAGTAAGATGTTAAGAAAATGAATATTTTATGACAGTTTGTTTTCTTTTCTTAGCTATGAAGTAAAGTGGTGTATATTCATTTTTGTTAATCATTGGAGTGTATTTGTTTATATTTTTGCGCATACTGTATACATTTTTTCAATAATGCGTCTCATTGTAAAGTAATTCAACATTGCAAACAACTAAGGTCATTTAAATGTATGTTTTCAGAAAATTGTGATACTGAAATATTAAATTGTATTCCAGATTTTATTCAGATTCAACGAGTTCCTCTTATATTGTTGCGTCATTCTTTAAATAGTTATTGCAGTGCGTATTATCATATTAGCCGAAGTTATGTAAACAATCCTGAATCTCAAAATCACTGATAATTTGAAAATTTGTTTATTTTCATATCGTTTAACGTTGGTGATTCAATGCATAAAACTGTTTTTATGTGGCTGCTGTTTTTTGCACAAAATATATGCTCTGTATTTTGTTTTGACAAGTACCCAGATTTTTTTTTAGAAAATAGACAATTTTACTGCAAAACTAAAAGGGTCTAATTAAATCATGTGGTCTACATTTGAAAGACAATAACATTTGCAGGGGTGTCTTAGAGACTTCTAGACAATGATGGCTTTTATTTTTAAGAATTTTTTGGAACATCTTGAATAGGTCCAGCTTTTCTATGTTTTTTCTTAACATAAACAATGACAACAATGGATATACAAAGTACTCCAACGCAAAAAACAACAATAACAAAGGTCTTCCAGTTAAATGAATCATCGTCGGAAACTGACCCTGGCCTTGTTGAATTAATAACTGTAAAAAGAAGAATAAGAACATACTAAGAAATGTTTTTCAAACAGTATGGTCGATATAAAAAGGTTTTGGAAGAAATATATTACCTTGATAGTGTAGAGCACAACTTTGATAACAGTTGATATCAGTTTTCTGCATTTTTCGATGAATCATAGAACATTCTTTGATCATGATGCATACAATAAAATCTACAAAACTACATCCCCTTTAATTCCCTCATGAGCTAATAAAAATGGACAATCCAAAGACATTGATCCCTGGCATTTTAACAAATCACCAGTTGATACCTCTTTCTTTAAACACTCAACAGCTGGAGAAACGCTGGCTAAATACCCAACCTTGGGAGTTGAGCGAGGGGATTATACACTTTCCACATTAATATGATACAATGCTTAATATGTTGAACCACATAGGCCTACTTTGTTCCTTTTTTTGTATATTCTGTGTCCAAAATTATTCGTAATTGCTTTAGTCACCAAATTTTTAAAATTTACATAAAGAAACAACTCCATGGCTTGACATTTAGAAGAGCGGGCAGAATTGAAAAATTGATGATATAAACATGAACGTGGCCTCAATTCTTTTTACTGCAACTGACTAAAACAAGTTAACTATTAAACTTTTCATTTCAAACAATTGAGTGGGTATTTAGTGCGCCGTATCCATGGATTTTGTTCTTCAGGTCAAATTATACTCTAATTCTATCACTGTTCCAAATTAGATTTTTTGATAAAAGAATGTTTAATAAAAGCAATCGGGAAGGGAGGGAGTCAGCCCCAATCTTCTTCCCGTTTTATGTATGCATACATTTATACATCATTTATTCATATAGACGCAGGTCACAATCTGTTCAGTGTTTATAAATAAATGTATATAGTTTAGTACCAATCCGTCGGAGTAGAAAAATGTATGAAATTTTATAAAAAATGCTTGTGTTTTCATATTCATTTAAATATTTCAAACAGTTTAAACAAAAGCTGTCAGAGCCAAAGTATCTCGCCATGACATTAATTAGTCAAACTGCGTTCCGTGACATCCCGTTCTGGAAAGTTATTTCCATCAAGACCACCATCGCATCAAATTGTTCCATTTTATCTATTAAATTTAATTGTATAAAGTAGGTTGGCGCCTGATATATCAATGATGTCAATCATCAAAAAACATATTGGATATAAAGATGGGGACTTATGATGTTCATCTATCTTATTTGTGACTTATGTCACATGCAATTTTTTGAAATATAAGGTCCCAAACACAAATGATAATTTTCCTTAAATTATTTCTACAATTTGGCACGGTAATTGATATTTAAAGAAAGGTACTGATAGTGCCATTTTGTACTGATATTTACAGATATAGTACTGTAAGTGTTGAGAGTTGCTTATATTTACTGATAATTTTACTGTTGTTACTGATAATTGTTATGGGTCCCGATATTTATTGATATTTACTGATGTTTTTGCTGTGAGTTCTGATAATTACTGATATTTACTGAGATTAACTGTTCGTACTGAGAGTTGCTGGTATTCACTGATAATATTTTTAAAGCCCAAAACATTGTCTTTTAATTATTAAAATCACATACTTCAGATTTAACAATCTTAACAAATACCGGAAATTTTCCTAAAAGAAAAAAAGAAAGATTTAAGTTTTATCAACAGTAATTTCTATTATACAACCACAGAAAATTAGATGTGATTTTTCTTATATTATCTGCTCTTTTATTTTAATGTTAATTTTTTTCTTTTTGTTCAGAGACTGTTCCAAGTTTTAATTTAACTGATTAACACAATTCAGTACATAAATAAATGGATGAAAAAATTATATAATAACTATATATCTCATCCCTGTGCGGAAATCAACTCGATACTACAGTGTCACAATGTATGTCTATAACAATCCATCCTAAAACATCTTTGATAACAATTTTAGCCACTTTATATAATTGATAGATACATCTAATGATTCCCAATTTTGAGCAATCAATTCATTTAATGAACCATTTTAAATAACTATTAACTTGAGATGTTTTATCCCGGCCATAATCACTAATTTTGTTTCAAAAAAAAAATCAAACACTTTTGTTTCACGGTGTATTTCCCGGCCATTTACATCTGTTTGTCTGCGCGCTGTCTGTTAGTTCAAAAAGAATTTATTCTGCATGGACTTTATCTATATAATCGTTGATTTATCAAGAAAAATCAGTTAAATTGTGTGTCCTTTTTTCAAAATTAGAACCGAATGTACATTTAGCCGCTGGTCATATTCCCGCATACTAGTGCATGAATAAAGTATTTGTGTGTGTGTGTGTGTGAGAGAGAGAGAGAGAGAGAGAGAGAGAGAGAGAGAGAGAGAGAGAGAGAGTTTACAATCAAGTCTCTGTTAAGACCGGCGGTTGTGATGCTGTAATGGGACTTAATCGGGCATACGCCTTTCTGTCTTGACGCTTCAAAATACCTTTTAGTAGATAATGAAAAAAATGACAATAACAAACCGTAAACCATCTCAAAAATACAAATTCAAAGCAGAGCAACACGGACCTCCAAATAGATAGAGGTAGTATCAGGTGCCTAGGAGGAGTGAGCATCCTCCATCTATGAGAGAGAGAGAGGGAGAGAGAGTATGTTTGTGTGTGAGAGAGAGAGAGAGCGAGAGAGAGGAGAGAGAGAAAGATCATAAGCATGATAAGCCGTAACACTTTTTCACTATACATTATTGGTGTCTTTTGTAGTATAATAAAAGTTTCACTTTGAATTAACATTCTTAGGATAATGGATACCTCTAAACGTATATTAGATAACGTCATACATAAGGTGGCAGACTGACAATTTACAAGGTTAAATTGCGACAATCACATCTCTTTGATCCGCTGAAAGTATGTATACTGTACACAAATACTGCCTCGCTAATCTTTCTGTGAAGTAAATCTTCAAAGACATTTTGAACACCTGACCTGAAGAATATGGAGGTTTATAAAAAAAATTGTCAACCGCATTTAAAAATTAAATATTTACGTAGATTTTGCCTTTAGTTTTCAATTTTTGACCGGCTTTCTAACAAAAGTTTAGAGTGTGATATGTGTGATTCAAAAGTTCAAAAGAAGCTATTAAATAGATAAAAAGAATATATTATATATAAACAATTTCAATACTTGGTTTGTGCATTATAGTTAGTCCAGGTTGTAAAACTTTTTCCCATAAGATATGCTTGTTTTACAAACTTGATTTTGTTTATCTTAATAATCGAATGTAAAAACATACTGGCATTTTATTCCACAGATAATTTGAATTTTACTATCTATTTAAAAGATTCATTTCTTGATACCATAATTGATTTATATACGTGCTCATGAATTTTGTGGATAAAGTGAAATTCATAGTTTCAAGGTTTCGTAAATTCGTAGCTAATGGTCATATCAACACAAAATATTAATAGAAATTGCACTTCAACAAATATCAAATTTCGTGGACAAACATAACGAAAATCCACGAAAATTGATATTCAACAAATATTGATAAAATCAAAATTATAAATATAAGGAAAGATATGGTTATGTGTTCCCTGTAGATGACTTTTATATCCAGTAAACATAAAACAAATGTAAAAACTGTTCTTCTGTATTGCTTTTCTAATCTGCTACTTTATTAATTTTAACATTTAAAACTTTCTTGCGTTCATATCTTTTTAAATCAAAACATGTTCTATTTCATGAATAACTTACATGTACCGGTATTACAATGTATTACAAAGGAGAAAAATTCGGTTTGTATAATATCAGGACATGTGATGTTTCTAGCATATTTAATTATTGTTGCATTAGTCACGATATCAAGTTTTGTGACTTTACTGAGCCAGTTGTACCATGCTCTATTTATATGCATACATGAGGACTCACCGCTTGACGAGCAACTCGTATGCAGTGTTGTGGATGTTTCTACTGAATAACAATCATTTAAATGTTATGAGCGCAAGTGCAGCATCATGACTACGACTTGAAACTTTGAATTGCTGTGTGATAAGTGTTTGGTGACTGCAAAATTCTACCTTACTATGAGTGCATTATGAGCTAATTTGTTTATTACCTGTATTCATTTCTAAAAAAAATAAAAATGAAAACCATCATAAAATTTGACTTTTCGTGAGTTTGTTTTTACTTTAGGGTATTGCGTTTTAGTGACAAACTCACCTAGTTCATTGTATTTATGCAACAGGACTTAGACCTTTATGTTCCATATGTCCTAATAAGTAGGAGAGAGTAACCAAAAAATGTCGATAGGCAGCAAAGCCAATCAGCAATATAATAGCCAGCATAAAACAGATATTCTTTCAGAATTCAAAGGGTTAAGCGTAAATCGTGATTATTTACAACTAATATGCTAAATGCTCACTAAAGATGAATGATAATTATCCGCCAAATCTTGGTTTTATAGGAAACGTGTCCTAGCTGTTTCGCTCGGCTCCGAAAGAAAACAAGGGATGTAACTCAATTTCATCAGATTTGTGAACTCCTACTGTTAAATATCGCAACAATTGATGGGAAAGAATACCGTCAGAAATATGTGATTTTCGGATAATGCGTGCTTTTTAACAAAACTGAAAAGCTGAGGTAAGTTTGATTCACATCAGGTACATGCATTTAATACGGTTAACAAAATTTTAATATCGTTTTATGGCGATTTAGCGATGTTTTATCATTGCAATGATTCGGCACGTTTACATGTAAAAGTATGATGAGAGCCTTAAGGAGAAACGTGATGATTATCAATTTTGTCTGAGGCAGCATTAATAAAACAATAATCCTTGTAAAATAAATACTGATTCGTGGTGATCAAAATAATAAATTTTTAACGGGATATTTTTAGAGCATTCTATATAACTTACAGTTTTCAAATTTATTTTGCACTATGAAAGAAATATATTGAAATGAACGGCAAAATATTGATAAAAAAATCAGAAGGGAACATTAATTCTGTCTGTTAAAGGAGTATAGAAATGAAAATTACGTAGATATTTCATCAGATTCATAAATGTCAGCAATTCTCATTATTTTTAATTAATAAGCTTGATTATTATACCATTTTATCAAAGTACATATATTTTTATTTAAGCAAGGAATGCTTGTTTTTGGATGCCGTTGGTCCTATAACACACCAGGTCGTGTAGACAAATTGAATACCGCGCTTTAGCGTGATGACGTTTATACTTGTGTTCAGATGCCGTGACAAGGCTACGAGTGTTAAAGAAAATTGATTATCACAAATTTTCTATGCAAACAAAAGGAGGAAAACAGACTGATTTTAAAAATTCATAGATGTAGATTCTGTCCTAATCATATGTGTACTTACTTTCAGGGTAAATGTTGGCTAAATATCCGACTTTTGGAGTGAAACCATCACTAAAGAACATAATGGTCAATGAGGATCCAGTTGATGTAATTATGCCAGGAATAGTAGTTCCACACAACTGCTGGATTAGCGTTGAGTTAGTTGTATCTCCTAGAAAAAAGAAAAAAACCCGTTTAAATCAAGAAATAAAGATCCAATGATGGAAAACTAGGTTTCTTTGAGTTACTTACAGACTGAGCGATTGAATATTTATGTATAAAAAACATTTTTTTTTTAAATCCTTGCAATAATAAATATTCATCTAATCATAACAACTGTTGGCGCCGTTAGATTCGAGGTCTAGAAATAGAAACTCCATCTTCACTTTCCCATTGGGGTTTGTATAAGTGTAAAAACACACGCGGTTTCTGAAATGAGAGATGTCAAAAACTCAAGAAAATCGGTAATATATACCTAAAACCAACTTACTCCTTTCTTAAAACAACTGAGTTTCATGATTTATAAAATATGTCACGAGAACATTTATATACAATAAACGAAAAAAAGCTAGGAGTTTTGATTTTAAAAGTGGTTAGAAACAAATTCCATGGTATCTTGAAAAATTATCGTTTTATATAATTAAAATTGTTCATGCCTTCTGAAATTTTCGTTTATTTTTTAAACAATATCTAAAAATAAATGAAATAAGGATTGGTTAAAAAAAATCAGATACCAGTCCTGTAGAGTGAAATTTCTGTGCTAAAATTCCAGTAAGTACACGTATTTCTCAAAGATAGCATTGCAACAAATATTAACGATAAAATAATTTGCATAGCATATTCAGTAAAAAAAACAAAATTGTGGAAATCTTACATTGGGTACGTAGCAGGAAACAGCGGCGAAGAGAGAGTCACAGAACCTGATAGATCAACATTATTTGATGTTCCATTGGAAGCACAGTTTGCTAAAAGAAGCAACGTTAAGATAAATCATCAACGGTACATACAAAATTGTATCTATACTATCAAGAGAAACAATATGAATATGTTAAAACCAATCTTACCTCTAACCCCCCCCCCCTTCCACTCCAAAAAAAAAATGAAAAGAAAAATAAGGAAAGGAATTAATGGTGTAACAAAAAAAAATTAAATTAACTCATGACCGATTATAAATCTAAAAATGTGTGTATTTACTTCAAAAAATTACGCTGCTGTTTTTTTTCCATTAGTTGCTTTCCTATCTTGGTCCTTTAAAAAATCGTCTTACACAATTATTGATTGTATAATATGTCCTTTTTATTTATAACTTCTTAATGTATGAAAATTGACCTGAAAGTATATCTCTGATATTTTGCATTTATCATATATATATATATATATAAATATATATATATATATATATATATATATATATATATATATATATATATATATATATATATATATATATATATATATATATATATATATATATATATACTTTTTGTATCAAACTATTTGGTTTGAGCGGATAAACTGAACTAGACTGGAAAAAATACAGGTTTTGGCATAATTATAATTTATAGTGACGTCACTATAGCCACTTAAGCGCCTATTAATCCTGAACCACATATTTTACTGTTATAATCAAGGGTAGTATTGGTATAAACTAAAGTTTATCAGTTATATCAGTCGCTATCAGTTTAAAAAATAAAACAATTCTAGCCTTTTGATATCGATTGCAACAAGTTTTTCAATAGACCCAACGAAACTACATCAACCTCGGAATTCGGCCTCGGTCGATAAATACTCATCAACTCTATAAGACATATTTTGACCGTATCAAAGGGCTATAATTATAAAGTGTAAAACTCACTAAAAGAGAATCATATTATGGAACCTAAACTTGACTAAAATTCCTTACATTCATCCTTTCCATAAACAATGGATACTTTGAAGCCATTTTCCCTTCCCGAATTAGTGGTGCTGTCAGTGGTTAACTTTGCATATATTTTATTTCCGGTTGATGTTTTTGCAGTCAGTGTTGTCCCACAAGTAGAACAACAGATAGAGGGAACAATAGTTGGGGCGCTGTCTGAATCACCTGCAATACATTAATTCGTTAGTTTATGACGCAAGACTGGACTTGTGCCACATGAACAAGTGAAATATTTTATACGCATATGTGTAAAACCAGCACTGTTCACCTTATTTATAAATTCTCACGAATACCAACACTGAATCAGTTTATTCCGTCCATTTACAAAAAAAAGGATCTCCACTTTTTAAAAAAAAATTAATGTTTAATATTTTTTTAAATTTACGTTTAAAAATATTTGCTTATCATATTAAGAGAACAATGTGTTGCCCCCCCCCCCCACCCCCACCATGTAATAAATGGAATTGAAAATAAGGAAACCATTGAACCGCTAAAGAGCTGAAGGATTAGAATTTTCATGATTTTTTTTTCTTTTTGCTTGCAAAGATTTTTTGGATTAGGCTGCCATCCACCCACCCACCCCCTTTAAAAAAAGGCGCTGCTACGTACATGTATACGTTTCAGGAAATTACCGTAATTATAGTGAATAAAATAAATGTGAGCATTCATCCAAATGAGTGCAATTTACAACTGTTTCCAATGTCCTTATTCGTCAGCTGTTCTTTAGCTTAGCATTTGCAAGATTTGGAGAGGATTTTGGTCATTTCAGCAGATTTACAATAACTTCAATTAGAGTAATTTCCTCTTATCAGTGCTTATTGTGACGTCAAAGCTGACGTTGGTTAAATGTCGTCTTACTCTTTAAAATTCACCTGAGAAATAAAAGTACGCGAAGTATACTGTTTTATTTACTTAAAAAGCATGATGTTCTTAAAATTACACATCTTGAATGCTTCTCAAAAGTTTTACTTTGATTCTTGACTTATAAAAAAATGTGTTCTTTGACATTCATCAATATATTTTTATTTGAGAAAATATTATCGCAAATTTATCGAGTTTTGATTGAGGAAAATATTTTTCTGATGTATTGAACACAACAAAAAAATAAACTTTGGATAAAAAAGTAGTTGAGACTGTTCTCCAAACTAATTGTTTCAAGAAATAGATATTCGATACACTGATAACACTTCAAATTAATTTTGTGATGTATAGTCCATTACGTTTCATCTATGACTTTTCTAATATGTAAAATTGCTGTAAATTATATAAAATAACAAGGAATCATTCTTTAAATATTATGAGGTGACCAAATACAGTTTAGTGTGATCAAATCTATCAAAAAATCTGTCATGATATTATTGGATTTGATACCCCCCCCCAAAAAAAAAAATTGACCATATTTAATGACCCCAAAATACTCAAATAATGAGTGTTTTATTCCTTTAATGATTTAGTTTCTACATAACGAACTGTCTTCTATACTCACGTTGGGTATGTTCCTGATGCAGGATACCTGCAGCTTTCATACGCACTGGTTAGTGTAATAATAGAAGGGGTTCCGCAACTGAGATATACATCTGAAACACCACCAATATCAGCGTATTTAGAAAAACTAAATGAATTACCGTACTGAGTAATGCAATAAAGTTAAGTACAGGCATGTGGCATCGATTTTAAAAGATTTTTTTTTTAGGGGGGGGGGATACTCATCGAAAAATCTTGACAAGCGAAATAAAAAGAAACTTCTTAAAATTATGAAAACCCTAATTCGTACCCATAACTTCATAAAATATGAACATCAATTTCACAGTTAATTTCCCCCTTTCTATTCCATTTTTACATGCTCCAAAAAGGATGGGGCAACTCCATGTTAATGTACTTTTTGCAGTATTACTCTTACAGCTTAAGAGACCAACAGTTGAAATTTCAATGGATATATGCCGCAATATTTTGTATACCCTGTTTGAGTTCCAGTGTTTTTCTAATCTGAAAAAAATTAATATTAATGTATTTCATCTTACCTACTCATAACAAGATATCAGTGCGTTCTTTTCTTTATCGTCCGACTGCGAAGTACTACGTAAATCGCCATGAATTCTCCCGTCATAAATATCAAACACATTCTACGCATGTTTTAAAAGATTTGAAAAACACTGTTTGAGCTTTATCGCATGTTGGCATTGCAAGAATGTCTTCTTTAAACTTTCATTATTCTAAATTGTCAAAAAATGGTTGTTCAAAGATGGCGCTAGTGCTGGTAACAGGTGCGTGAAGAGCTCAGGAAAAATAGTCAGGATATCTCGATACCGGCACATTAGTGATCCTTTTCGGATTTACAATTCTCACATCTGTGACTTTCAAGGTATATTTTGAGAGTTTCATCTTATATTTCCTTACATTTTGTGTTTTATGAACAAAAACTGTTTATTCTCTGACTACCGGTGAGTAGTGCTCTGGACAATCGATTCATAACATATATACGTGGCTTACTGTGTTTACATTTATCTTGAACTTATCCTAAGCAGTGTTTTTGTATATGAATACACTGGATAGTTTTGTTAAAAAAATGCCACCAAAAAAATCTACTAAAAAAACAGACGAAATCGGTCCTGAAAATACCCCGGAGCAGACCTGTGATAACGGCACTATGTCCGAGGTAAACAAAACTCTAATTCTCATACAACAGGACATCAAAGAGGTCAAAATGGAACTTCAAAAAACAATTAAAGACGATAAGCTGGAATCTTTGGTCTCTTCGATTGTTAAACGGATCGTCGAACAAAACAACCAAAAAATAGAAACTAAAATTAAAGACGAAATAAACAAAAAGTGTGAAGAACTAGAAAAATGTTACAACACAAAAATTCTAAAAATGGAAAACAACATTGAAAACCTTGAAAAAGGTTGTGTAAATCGGGACAATGTGACAGGGCCCAAGGACAATCTGCAGTAAGAGTGCTAGAAAGGGTTTTCGTAAAAGCAACAATTTATTTAAAGCATTGTATGAGTGTTTGCAAATATACACGTTTGTTTTTTATATGCGTGATTTGTACCATTTTAAAAAACAGTAATCGGCAAATGACGAAGAAAGACGTCGATTTAGAGTGTTATAAAGTTATCTCAAAGAAATTATATTTGCCTTAGAGATTTTAAGTTAATGTGATATTTATACCTCACGTGCGGTAAACAGCTCATCTTAATTAAGCGCTAAAACGTTAAACTGTCATGATATTTTAATTTCTTTTAAGTCACAAAGTTCTAGTCGGTCAAAATCTATGGTCAGTCATGGTGTGTTACAGGTAATTTCAGTTTAACATCGAGAACTTTGTACCCCATGCTTCTTTTAAGGGGCATGTCTCCTTTGAATATAATTCAAGATGAAGCACCTTTGATGAATACCAATACAGTATATCCATTCCAAAAGTAGGATTAAACACATATCTACAGACAGTTTAACATCCAAGAGTATAGATTTAATTCGGGGATTTACATCTTGATTGTAAAACATGTAAAAATCAAAGTACTGAAGTACTGACGGGAATTGATTTTATCGATTATCATTTATTTTAAAATCAACTTATCTTGCTTGGCAATGAGTTTCTAGTATGTATTTAAATTACGCACTTTTTTATAATATGGATTTTAATTAGACTTTTCAGACAAGAATTTAGAGAAACCCTATATAAATCATGTTGTGTAATATTACAAGATAGACGCTCAGTGTCTGAGTTATTCTCCGACAAGCAAGAGAGCCTCTCTGTTTATCGGAGATTAACAGAGAGAGCCAAGCGTTTGGTTGAACGAGACTATATTAAACTCTGGCGTAGGAATACATGAGTCTACAAAAATATCTAAATTGTTCGTATTATATAAAATCTGACTATTTTCAAAGTGTTTATAGATAAGTTTCCTTGAAAAACAATGCTTCAGCATACATTACATCGAATTTTTATATATTCAAGAACTATGACATGTCAGCGGTGATGATTTGTGCTAAGGTCCAAACACTGTTTCACTTTAGGTTTGCCAGAGTAACTGTATAGGAGAGCTGATTAAAATCAACTCCCAAAAAAACAGCCATGTTGGTATCAGAAAGGAGATCTCTGTCACAAATCTCTGGCAGGCGTTCTTATGTTACCACAGAGTGTATTGCGAGTTCTTTTCGGGTAATTCAAATCGTTAGCTTAAAAATACAAAACGTCCCGACAAAAATAATATTGCTGACTATTCATGTGGTTCATATTACTTTACTACTAATTTAGTCAATGATTTTGATCATTTTGATTAAATGACACTCAGGCCGTATCGTATTAACAGGACACCGGTAGAAGAGGCGAGGTCAGTTACATGTATTTAGGATATTCCATGATATCAATTTCTACAATTTAGTTGTAAAGAAAGCTTTTGACATCGTTAATATGATGGGATTTTGGAAACATAGAATCAAGATTATGTCGCTCGGAAAACAAACTGTATCACTAAATAATTCTAACTTAAGCATATCAATTGAGGGAGGTTTGCACAACCACTTTCAGTAGCATATTTACATGTAGAAAAATCGTAGGAAAAAAATTAATAAATTTTCAACGAAATACTGTATATTTTCCGAACACCCCATTAAAAATTTGAATATCCCTATATACATGTATAGAGATATCTGGTTAGTTTTTTTTTTGAGGGGGGGGGGGGGGGGGTCGGATAAATTTCCACTCTGATGAGTTTTTAAAATTCTTTTGTAGGTGTGAATTTTTGTGTTTTGCGGAAAAAAGCTTAAAATATCTTGATTTGCTTATATTTGTGCGTTGTATAATGAAAAACGTTCTAAATACAAACAATTCTGTTTTGATTTTGGAACGCGTAAAAGGTAAGGGATCTTTAAGAAAATAAAAACAAATTCTTACCGCATTCTACTGGACAAAAGAAGGTCAACAGTATCACCACTACTGAAAGGGCAGTCCCATACCAAGTTACCATGTGTTTCATGTATCCATTGACATCACAAGATAGGACTAAGCGTTTCTTGTTTATATCATTCTGCGTAGAAAAAAATAGTTCATTGATTACAGTTTGTATCCTTGCTTTGATACGGAATGTTCATAAAATTTCATTCAAATATGGCCAGATTTTTAAATTTTTGTTTTAATGTTTTGTTTTGTACGGGCTCTTAGTTTGATTTTTTTTCGTTTATGAAAATTAAAAAAAATTTCTTTTTAAACACTAAGCAAATGCGAGCAGCACAATGTCTCTTGTTGAAAATCCTCCGAGAACTGAGAAATCATTAGACATTTTTAACTGGAGTTTGTATCATAGTCGACGAATTTTGAAATAAAGACATACCTGATTAAAATCTGATTCCTTCTGATGCATGTCAACACAACATAATAATGTCTTCACCAAAACATTTCTAATGATCAATGTGTCTTCAGACGAACTGTCGTATCTTAACCAAAGATTGATTTTCTAGTGGGGATGACAACATGCATGTTGTTTAAAAAAAGATATGTCATTGTTATCTCTACCCCCTGTGCACAACGTGTTAGCATGCTCCAGAAAAAAATAAAAACCTTTATCTACCTTTTAAGTTATCTATGATGACGTGGTTTTACAATTATCAAACGACGGCTTCTTAGAATTTGTATCTCTTCAATGTCTCCTAGGTTTGGTAATTTTAGAGTGAATTATTAAGCATATACATGTATTTTGCTATCATTTACATTAGATATTTAGTGTGTCATCGTTATCTCTTTGATATTGTTAAAAAAAAACTAGACACGTAGATCTATAAAACTCTTTTACACTGTTTAGATTGTTGCTTAGTTTTTTTCCCACAACTGGTTTATTCTGTTTGTAATGAGACATTCTTAAATAAGGGCTAGGTTTATATAAAGGGTACATATTAAGACAAAAAAGTCTTTGCAATGCATCTTTAGACCAACGAAAATGCGAATCCTATCTAACATATATGACCAATATGATTAGGCTAATGTTCCTATGATTTCTGAAATGTTGTTACTTATTAAACACAGATAGAGAGAGAGAGAGAAAGAGAGAGAGAGAGAGAGAGATAGAGAGAGAGAGAGAGAGAGAGAGAGAGAGAGAAGAGAGAGAACCCAAACAAACTACCTGAAAAGAATTTCTTTAGTTCATTTGCCTAATCATTAGGATGAATCAGTATTTTACCACCATGAAATATGAAAGAGGGCGGATTTTGTAACTTTATCCTTGCAATAGCTTTTGCTATGCGCCACCACTTTCCAGGTGAAATGGATTTACCAAACAGCTATTAAATCAGTTTGGCTTTGAAATCTCTCCGAATAATTTGCACCACATCTGTTACTTCATTACGTAATTGTCAAAATTTTTAGCTCACCTGATCCGAAAGTTCCAGAGTAAGCTTCTTTGATCACTTGCTGAACCTGTCCGTTCGTCTTTTCATCTGTCCGTCTGTAAACTATTCACATTTTGACTTAAAAATACATTATGATTTCCTATTTCAGAGAAGGGGGTGGTTTAAAGACAACATTTTGGGGCATGTACTTATCACCATTTGATGCACCATAATGACATTAGAAACAAGAATATATAGTTTAATTGTGGGGATCTCAACAGTTTTCAAGATATTTGCTATTTTCCTCTTTCTTGGGGTCAGAACAATCCCATATATAGGTTCATAGCCTACATCATATTTGATGCATCATATCTACACTTACTTACATGTATTTACACAATACAAAATATCACAGGGTCATAATGGGGTGACTCAATAGTGTAAGTCTGCCAAACGAAAAAATAATGTTTGCATTAAAAAAACAGAAATGTGCAAATGCGATAGGATAGGTAACGATGGAAAGGATAATAGGTAACGATGATAAGATTATCTAAATATTAAAAGACTATGATACAGCATGCTGGCAAAGGGTGATCACTTATTTATAAGTGAAAGTAATACTTATATGAACCAGTGTCTCTTAATATTGCGCTACTACATGTGATATCTTTAGTTACCTATATTGGTCAACATCATAATGGTAATCAAACTAAAACACAATATAAATCCCTTTAACTGATCATCACAAAAGAAACGTTTATGTATGTTAATTAATATTTTTTGCATAAAGAAAACACATACCTGTATGTACACCACATGAACCCCATCTAACCAAAGAGCTGGTTAAATATTAGTGCCTACTAATGCGACCTGCAGACATGTGTTGTGTACGCAACTTCAGACAAAGATCAGTTATTTGTAACATGCATTTCGTTTTATGTCTTAATTCTTTAAAACACATTGCACTAATTCATTAGGTAAATAAATATGTAATTTAAAGTACACATTTTAGCTTTAAGATCAATTCTATGTAAGAATCAAAGATTTATAAAAGGGTCTGGCCAGGCATAGTCACCAATTTTCCTTATATTTCCTTATATAACATGGACACACGTAAGTGTAAAACGCAAAAAACCCCACTAAAAGTTGGTTGCTAGGGGTACCGTTGCCATAGCAATTGAGGCTAAAGATGGAAGAATAGCAAAACTTGCCTACTTTGAAGCCATATTAGAAGGTTTTACCCACTAATGTAAAGTATCAAAGACCTAAAACAGTATTTTCCTATATTCAATTATTTATTTATATCAGAAAATTGATGGAGAAACCAATACTTTTAAATGTTACCATAAAAACCGTTTTTTTCGGTTTTTTAATAAGCCGAAATGGAAAACTGTTAAATTCCTACATCCTTATCAATCTCCATGCTATATATAGTTTATTATGAACATTGACATCCGTTGCTATGGCAACAAGGGCAAAAAATAGGAAAAACTGAGAAATTGAAGATGATTTTGATATGCTTTATTTCCCAATTTTAGATTTTTTTTGTAATTGTTTTCATTGGAACTTGTAAAAAAATATTTCAAGTTTCATTATATACCTCAAAAATCATTGTTATGCAACAAAGAAGTGTTGTTGCTAAAGAAAATTAAGTTGCGTAAAAACTCACACAGAAACTCTTACTTTTTGAAAAGTCCACAGCAACGGCAGTTATTTTTAGAAAATTTCAGATTTTTTTCAAGTGTCATTCACGTTTTGGATATATTTTATATATTCTCACCATTTGATTTTATATATTTATTCATTACAAGTGAATAATATCCATTCAAAGATGCCTAAAAATATATACATTTTATACATCAGAAGAGTTTTTGAATTAAAAAAAAACAACATAATAATTTTTCTTATTTTTAAGCTCGTTACCATAGCAACGGTTCTCAATTTTTATATTTAAATTCCTAATTGCAGAATCATAAAAGTGTTTACAAAAAAATCCAAGATTTGCACTTTTTTTCAAATTAAATGAAGAAAACAGATTTTTAAATTTCTGTTTAGAAACCCTGGAAACGCTCTAAAATTTGCATTTCTCCATGAGTTATTTCTTTCTTTTGAAAAATGATAACTATTTTTAATAATATATTCTACCCTGGAAACCCCAAGTTCTGCACATTACTCACAATATGTTCTCAAATAAGCATTAAAATGCAATTTTTACGTCTTTACAATCGGTTACCATGGCAACAGGATCACAACAAACATATGGTGTTCGGCTTTTTTACTCACCAAAGTCTATCAAATTGTCAAGTATTAAGAAAATCCGTGACTATGCGTGGCCACCGAATTTTGATTCTTACATAGAATTGATCTTTAAAAGGTGGTACAGACACCTGAATATTGTAATGTCCTCCCTATTTAAATAACAAATAAAGTATCAATATTATATTTTCCTTATGTTACTTAGCAGTGAAGCGCAATGGGTTAGAGCGTTAAGTACATGTACGTGTCTGTACGTTGAAAGTTTAAATCCAGCTGGGGCTTTTCTATTTTTTTACTTAAGTTTCCAAAAATTACTTTTTTGTGCCAAATGCATGTATTATAAAATTTTAAAATTCTAAAACATTGCTTTGAAATAAATTTGATTAAAACGCAGTTTTATCCACATAAATATCAACATTTGTCATATACCACCTTAAATCAGTAATCATATCTTCTATACTGTCAGTTCTGCATTGAAAATCTTTGCGCAATAAAATTATGTCATTTATTTTGCAATGTTTACAATCTTCTTTAATGCAACTTCATGTACAAGCGTTCGTTGTTATCCAAATGATCTGATGTTAATTTCTCCATGAGGAATTTAATGGGAAAGGGGTGAGATACATGTAATTGTGTTTGCAGGGGTGGGGGGATAGAATTGGGGTCCGAGATGTATTTTTGGTAAATTTAATGTTAACGTAAATGAATTTTCAGGGGGGGGGGGGGGTAGAAGGGCCTGGGCACCCCCCCCCCCCCCACTCCCACCCTTCTCTAAATTCCTGCACACGATAATGTTGAAGCAAATCTAAATGTAGCAACCGCCGAGAGAGGGAAAATTATTTAATTTTGTTTGTAATAATTAGATAGACGATACTTTCTATAACATGAAATGTTAAGATTATTGATTAGCTTAAAATTCAATTGCAAACTGTTCAACCCCAAATTGTACATAAAGTGCCATTCATGTGTATTATGGGATGGGATCTCATCCTTTTTTATAATTTTTAAAAATACCGGAAATTGCGTGTGGCCTTATTTCTTACTAAAACTGGTATAAAACAGTGTTTTTTAAGGTCAAACACTTGGTGCGGGTATTGCTTTCTAATGACAGCATCTAGTTATTATTTTGATTGGATGTTGGTGGCTAGATAGGATTAAGATACATTGTGAAAATTTTCTATTAGTTTTTTTTTTTTTTCGAAAACTTAAAACATTCTTCAGATGTTTGCAAATAGAAAAAGACAACTTTGCTTTACAAAAAATATCAAAATGGTTTTTTTTTGTGAAATGTGTTTTAATATTAAAATACGTGTACAAAAACATGTTCACATTCAAATAATGATCAGAAGTTTAAACATTATTTTAGGGAATTGACGCCTTTGGATTAAAACATTTACCCAGCGCATAAATAATGAATAACAGGTAAAACTTTATGTTAAACATAATAATATAGAAATTTCAATGTAAACAACATTCATCATAATAACTCTTGAATTGAAATTTGGTCAAGCTTTTGTAACTGTTTAATTCCTGAAATTGAATCACTTCGTAATAAAATAAAAGTAATGAAATGTACCATCAAATATGCACATTTTTTAGACTTTCCCTTTAACAACATTTATATTTACATTTTCCAGTGTCCCTGTCTATGATAACACTACGAATTGATTTCGTAACGTATAGTCAAATTCATTTCAAAAATAATCAAGTTGATATTCTAAAAATTTTATAAGTAGTAAGTAATCATTGTTTACACATTATGAGGTAATCAAATATAGTCGGCATGATTAAATATATCATAAAGCCCTCTGGTTTTTATTGGACCTGATCTTTCCCGACTCTTTTTTATCACTCCATTATATTCGTACTCAAAGAATCATTCCATATACGAAAATGTGTAACACTGATTTCGTGAATTTAGGATCTCCTGCAATTAATCCCATCTTGGATGAAGAAAATTATTTTAATGAATACAAGTGACACAAACAAAATATCCATATCTTAATATGTTAGCCCTGCACAAGCATACAAGCGTTAACTTAGCATTGCATAGTTTTGAATAAAGAAAATACTACATGTATTTCCTCACATATAATGAGAAGAAAAATTTAGATCGATACATTTTGCCAATCTTAATATCATTAAATCAAACTATTTAATATTTTTTTCAAGGCATTTTGATTAAATCATGTAGTTTAAAACGCAATCTCGTTTTTTTTAAACTTCATTAAACAGAATCTATTTTTTTCTGAACGTTTTGATTTTTTTCATCCATTTGAATCTCCTGTTGATTATTAGGAAGCTCTTTGTCTATAGCCCTCTTTTCTGATGTCGGCGTTATTTCACGCTGTTCTTGCTTTTTATGATAAAGAACGACAAACACTATTCCAATAGCTATAACTGTCAGTGGGATAACCACACCAACACCGATTTTCCAGCCGTCATTGGATGAACCATCTAAAGTTGTTTGAGCTGAAAAAAAAAATGAAAAATGATATGTATTACAACTCAAAGGTACATTGCAAATAATTTGCTTACTTATCGGTTTTCAATTTCTCCTTACGTGACACTGAAAATTAATTGTTTGTAAGAAAACTATTTGGATTTTGTACAAGCGTTTTTAAATCTTTTAACGAGAGGTTTTGAATGTTCAATTTCACATATTTGAACGCCAGTGAATACTTCCAGCATAACACGATACTGATCATGAGCTTTTGCTGAAAAAAATTTTTTAATTACATCAATTGCCAGAAAAAAAATACAAGTTGTCATAAACATTTTCAGCAAAAAGGACCAAATAGCAACAATTAGAAACAATCACTGACAATTATGATAATTGATAAATAGCTTCGAAAAAAATGGTAAAAAAAATCAAGTTTAACTGTTGATGCTTGTTGTTTTTCCAACTGAAATGAAAAAGATCCTGAACCCGATTATATATATTTCAATTTACAATCCTGATTGAAAAAAAAACAACCAGATTGAAATCAAAGTGAACCAGTTGTGTTAATGATTTGAGCTAATCAAGTCTGCTGTTTCTTGAATAAATGAATTTATCCTTAGAGATAAATTCCACTTAATTAGTAATTTTTACCAGAAATATCTCCGATATATTTCTAAAAATAATTAGAATTAAAAGTGACGTGCATTTCATGCAGGATGATTATTAATTTCTCACCAAAGACTGCTGGTTTCCGTTTTGCCGTAGCTGTAGTTATGGATTTCATGACTAACAGACAAAAATCATATGAAGTTAAAGTTAGAAATAATCATTGGTATATATTTTATAAAGAGGGGAAAATGGATATTTTGGAGTTGCAATACAAATATACTAATTATTGTATATAAATATTTATACATTTAACCATTTTTATGAAGTATTTATCTCTTATTTTAATAAAACCATCCGGAATAAAAGTTAAGTAAAATATTTTGATGCGTGGGCATAAATGATAATTCGTTAAGACTTACTTTCAAAAATAGAAAATGTTGTTAAAAGTAAGTACTGCATGCAATACAAGTTAGGATTTTAAGGACATGCATTATATTATTTGTATCAAGTGTACACTGCACGCATGTTATAAATTTAACGATTAAATGAATTTAACTTAAATAAATGACAGCCTTAATGAACTTTCAGATTTTAAGATTCCGTTCAATATCTATATACAAGCATATGTCAAGGGAAATCATGCTAGACTAGATTCCTTTGTAACTTAAAGTACATAACTCTAGATTAAGAAAAGAAATGGCCATTGTTGAAGAAAAAAAAACTGCTTATTTCTAAAAAAAAAAAAATATTGATGAAATATTGAAGAAAGAGAAAAATAAACAATCAGCTTGATAATGTAGCTTTTTTTAAATTAAAAATTTCTAACAAGTTTTTGAGTTAGCAATTTATAATAAAATAAAAGCTACATTATCAAGCTGATTTAAATCAGCATGAATATTTATCTTTTTGAGTTACTTAGGTTGCATATATTTGCAGCTTATCTATATTCTGTGTTGTATAAACAAACACATTTACTGAACCTTTATCAAAAGTAGAAGGTAATATTGATGTTTTTTCAGTTTAATTTTCGTTAAAAAAAATAAGTCTCACAAAAACTAATCAATGTTAGTTGCAAAATATTCTAAAGCCTTCATGTAATATCAGTATAAAAAACCCCTTAAGTTGTTGGAATCTTTGGTTTTGTGGAAATATGAGTTCCCTTACCATTTGGTGTGTTAATCATAGTTGACGTAAAATCGATAGATGCAATTAATCGAAATATTTAAAGTCAATGTATATACATATATAAACTCTGAAGGTTTAATAATAATATTGACAAAACGAAATGATAACGTATAAATGATAATACTGATTACATATCTTTAACTTTTATATATCTTATAATGTTCTCAATATTTACATACGTGTATTTTCATGAATATTTTTTTTCTTTTGTGTTACTTTTATTCATGTCTGACTTAAAATGTATAAAATAAAGAAATTACATTTGATAATAAACACAAAATTACTTTAAAATTCTAGCTCCTAGAAACTGTCGGTATAAGCAATGATTTTGATGTTGATAAAAAACTTAGCATAGTTTTATAATGCTTAAACAGTGCTTTCCCTTTATTACCAGGGTTACCCCATTTTCATTTCATGCAAATAATCTTTTTAAAATCACATAAGCAATATAAAAAATTCAGTAAATTCTCTTTTTGAAGATAAGAATTCTTAGATGAGATCATGTCCTTATAGACTAATGTAAACTGAATATTCATTGAGAATTTTAGACTATGTAAGTCTTTTTTAAAGGAAAATGTTTTATAAATATACAGAAAATATTCAAATTTCAAAGCTATATTATAGAATTTATTACTTAATTAATATATTATGATTTTATTATCATTGATATTTGCTGACCATTCAGTCTTTTTTTGTTTCTGTTGGTGACATGATGAAGCATTCATTTGACCATATTCATGTTATTTTTTATCTAATAAAGGTATACAATGCTTGCCTGCGTTCTTTTTGTTTCGTTTTCGTCAACGACAAATGTTTATGAACCATGGGCATAATTTTTTGGAAGCAACCTTTTCAAATAAAACATAATCCTTACACTGGTTTTAAATAAAAAAATCAATGCTGATGTTTCATTTGCATTAATTGCCGAGAATCTATAACGAATTACTTCCCAATTCAAGCTACAACCTGCTTGGTTGTCAAGCAAAGGAGAAGGAAAAAATAGCTACATACGACAACTTTTACATCGGGTGATCCTGCAATGTGACAAGGGATTGAGTAAGCGCAGCCAAAACATAGAAAGACACAACTAAGTATGCAGTTGATAGGACAACAAGCAATATCTGTTTAATGAAAAGACGGGAAAGGTGGACATGCAGCCGACCTGTCCAAAAATCAATGAAACTCACCTATTTTTTTTATCATATATGTAGAATTTATTTTGGGTGATGTTGATAAATCTACATCAAATAGCAAATTTAATAAAAGAGGGACCGTTCAAAAAGCAATATTCAAGATAATAATAAACCTCAATACATGTAAACTATTAAAGGAAACCATAAACTTTCATGATGGTTCACGCAAATTTTAGATAGACCGTATTTAAAAGTTCACAAACACTGTTGACATTAAATGCTACTAACCATGCAAAAATACACATTTGAAAACAGATTAAAGATTTCCAAAAATTATTATCATTTTCTGCGGGAAACATTTTCACCCTTTAAAACTGAACTTGAATTTGTCTCAGGTAAAATAAATTTAGTTCATTTTAAAAACAGGTTTTTTAACAATAAAACACTCATTGGATGTAATTTTTATTAAGTATATTTTTTTTCCAAGACAATGAATTTTTTTTATTATTTTGAAATTACACTTAAGAAACTTTATATATATATATATATATATATATATATATATATATATATATATATATATATATATATATATATATATATATATATATATATATATATATATATAATGAGGTGTATGGAGAAATATTTAAGTACAAGTTAATGAAGAAAAAACTCACTGATTAAAACGTGTTCCTAATATATCCTTCATAAAGAATGAGTTTTTGATTTTGCATGAATAAACAAAATGTAGAAAATAGACATGTTTAAGATAATGTTCCATACTGTTCTAATATACTATGGGTCTGAGGAAGGCGTAATGTAGCCACAACCAAAACACAGTTAAATTCTAGCAATAAATGAACAACATGGATATAAATGTGCATTGTACACAATGAATAAGTAACTATATACCCAGTTTAAATTCGTATAATGCGAAACTCAATAAATTTACCTCTTGATGAGCTTATCATAGATGTTGTCAAGATGTGTGATGTAGATGATTCCACTTAAAATCAAATAGATTGGATAGGTTATTGAAAAAGAAAAAGACAAGTTAGTACGACATTTTCTTCGTTTCATATATAGTTTTAATATGGAAGTGAGAAACCTATTAGAAATACTCTGCATGTTCTTGTCATTGGCGTTTCAAATGTTGTGTAACTATTCGATTACCTTCGCTATTCAGGAGTTAAAAAAAATAATCCAAAGTCATGTGTTCAACGTGCTGAATAGGAAAATGATAGTAACACACTATTTCGATCTAAGTTATATAATAACATTTTGTTTTTGTTATAAATGACAGCAATGCATTTTTTTTAAGAAAACAGATGTTTTCGTAATGCACATAATAAATATATGGTAACACTTTAAAAATAGTATGCTAGAAAGGTGGTGGTGGGAACAAAATGAAGCCAAAAGGTAGTGAGAGATATTTTTGCAAATGGTTAGGAACCATTAAATATTCGTGTTAATCACATGCATTGGATAAGAAAAGTACTTGGTCTTCAGTCGTACAATTCGAAAATCAAAGAAATCTACCTGTTGATGTGCTGGTTACAGATGAACTAGTAGCTTGTGGTGAAGGTGATGATTTTACTTAAAATTAATAAATATGGAAGGTAAATATAAATGCCTATTAGACCCAGTCTAAAAAAAGCTGCATTGTCAAAAACCTATCATCAGATTTGCCTTAAACTTTGAGAAAGGAAGTTTTTGTCTTTAACTAACATTCAGAGGATGTGGTTATGTCATCCAGTCAACTATAAAGGTGCAAACTTAATAAAAGGTTAAGAAAGGTGACTAAAATTGGCATAGCCCAGCCTTTTCAAAAGTAGCCAACTTTCTTCAAAATTTGTTTTCAGTGTTAGCTTGCTATTTTGTATGCAATCTTCACATAAGTTATTTAATAAAGTATAATTTTTTTTCTCAAGATGATATATTTTTTAATCAGACTAAAGAAACTTAGAACATATCTAATATATTGATGTATAGGATGAAATAGTCGAATAAAAGTCAATGAAGCAAACTCACTGATTAAGAGGGTTATACACCTTATAAAGAATTATTTTTGATATTGCATGAATAAACAAAATGTAAAAATAGACATGTTAAAAATAAATATATCATGTGTCTAGGGAAGGCAAAATGTAACCATAACCGATACACAGTGACATCCTTGCCTGTTATAGAACAACATGCAATATATGTGTAATGTCCACAATGAATAAGTACTGTATATAGGATATCAATGAACTTATCTGTTGATGAGCTAATCATAGATGTAGTTAATTTGTGTGATGTTGGTAATTCTAGTTGAAATCAAATAGAATGGATAGTTAATTAAAGAGACCAGTAATTGCGACAATTTCTTTCGTGTCTTATATATATTCTAACACGGAAGTGACAAACCTATTAGAAATACAATGCCTTTTTTGGTCAATGGCGTTTCAAATGTTGTTTAACTGTTAAATTGTTTACGTTATAATTATTTATAAGTGCATTTGGACCTGAAGTAAATGAAGTATTTTTCATTCCGATAACTTAATGTATTAATACCACATTTCATGCTAAAACCATAAATCCAAAATAAAACGCTCAACGTACTAAATTTGATAACGATAGTTGAACAATATTTGGATCCAAGTTATATAATAACATTATGTTTATGTTAAAATTGACAACACTACATTTTCAAATTAAAGATATTTCGTAATGCATAAAATAAATATATGTTAACACGTTTTAAATATTATGATCGAAAGATGGTTGGGGAACTTAATTAAGCAAACACGTAGTACCATACAGTACCGATCAGATCAAACTTAATACCAGAGTAAACACCAACTATACCCTGGGTTTACTTTCTGGGTTTACTTTGGGTTTACTTTTTGAAAATTTGGGTCCATTCGGAGTTTGCTCAGGGTTTACTCTGGGTTTACTCGAGAATTGATTTAATTGTCAATTGTACGCACTGAAGTGTGAAGCAGGACTGTATTTAATCTTACCATCTTACTGCCTGTAATTCCTGTCCCATTTACATTCCGAATACACATTAGCGTCTGCTTTCAGGGGTATGCTTCTGATTGGGGTTTACTCTCTATGTTCATTCTGAGTTTACTATGGGTTTACTCTGGCTTTACATATAACCCAGAGGAAACCCAAAGTAAACCCAGCAAGCAAACCAAGGGTTTAGTTGTGGTTTACTTTCTGTTAGGTTGGGTCGGATTGATACTGTATTTTCGAAAATTGTTGAGTACCATGCAATATTCGTGTTAATCGCATGCATTAGATAAGTAAGATACATGGTCTTCAGTCGTACAATTTTAAAATCAATGAAATCTACCTGTTGATGTGCTAGTCACAGGTGGACTAGTCGCTTGGGGTGAAGTTGTTGATTCTACTTAAAATCAATGAATATAGAAAATAAATATCAATGCTGCTTGTAAGACTAATTCTTAAAACAAACTGAATGGTAAAACAATCATCATAAGATTTGCCTTAAACATTCAAAAAGGATGTTTTTTGTCCTATACCAGTATTCACAGTATGCAGTTCTGTCATCTAGTCAACTTAAAGGTACTAAGCACCTGATATGTTTAGACAGGTGACTTAATGGCAATTCAGCCTTTTCAAACGCAGCCAACTTTATTGAAAAATTGAATTGTTTTCTGTGTTAGGTTGCATTTTTATATGCAATGTTTACATATGTAATTTTGATGAAGTATAATTTTTAATGTTTTATGTTTTTCTCAAGACAATTGAATTTTTTAAATTTTAAAATTGCACCATGGATAAATATATATCCAGTTTGCATTTGTATAATCCGAAAATCAGCGAACTTACCTGATGATGGGTTAATCTTAGATTTAGTAATTTAGTGTGATGTTGATGACTCTACTTAAAATACAATGCCTTTTCTCATCATCGATGTTACAAATGTTGTTTCAATTACTATTATTTGTAATAGTCAACGTAAACATTTATTGCTTTTGATCCTAAAGTGAATGATGTATATGTCATTTTGATAGCTTAATGTATTAATGCTATTATCCACTGCTTATATAAAAGATCTTAAGTGATACGTTCAACGTGCTTAATACAAAAATAATAGTTAATACGATTACCATATGTTTAAATATTTAGTTAAAGACAATACTGCATTTTCAAATTAAAGATAGTCTTTCAATGGACATGAAAACGATACTGTAACGGTTACACTTTTCTAAATAAAATATGCCGAAAGGTGGTGGGGGGAAAGAATATCCATCCGAAACGAAGTGAGGCCATTTTTTTACAAACGGGTAGGCACCATGCAATATTCATATTAATTGCATGCACTGAATAAGTATAGCAGTTCGTCTTTCTTCGTACAATTCGAAAATCAATGAAACCTACCTGTTGTGCTAGTCACAGGTGGACTAGTAGCTTGGAATGAAGTTGATGATTCTACTTAAAATCAAATATGGAAAGTATATGTAAATGCTTATAAGATCAATTCTTCTAAAGAACCTCAATATCATGCATTGCTAAAAAAAAATCCAAGTCAATCATTTAACGTTCAAAATAGCAAAATAATTGTTAACACCAATTAATGTAAGTTTAACGTTTTTTTTACAATGAACATAATTACGATACAGTAACACTTGGAAACGTTAGGAAAGGTGACGAGGGAATAAATGCAGCAAAAATGATGTACGCTATATGTGCGATATTCATGTTAACTGCATGCTTTGGATAAGTATACTTATTCTGAAGCCGTCCAAATTCGAAAAAAGCAATGAAATTTAATGTTGTAAATGCAGTGTAGTGAGACATGTTTTTGTAAATGGTTGGGCACCATGCAACATTCGTGTTATTTGCATGCATTGGATAAGACAACTACAGTCCCGATCAGACCCAATCTAACAGAAAGTAAACCCCAACAAAATCCTGGGTTTACTTTCTGGGTTTTACTCGGGGTTTACTTTGGGTTTAATAGAGTGGACCCAGAGTAAACCCAAAGTAAACCCAGAGTGGACACAGACAGTAAACCCGGTCAGAAGTATACCCTTGAAAGCAGACGCTAACTGTGTATTAGGAATATACAAGAGGCAGGAATTACAGGCAGTAGGATGGTAAGATAGCAGGCAGGTCTGCTTCACACTTAAATGCATAAATTCGACCCCACTGGCAATTGCCAAGTAATCCCAAAGAAAACCGAGAGTAAACCCAAAGTAAACCCCAAGTGGACCCAGATTTTCAAAAAGTAAACCCAGAGTAAAACTCAAGTAAACCCCAAAAGTAAACCCAGGGTTTATTATGGATTTACTCAGGTGTTAGGTCGGGTCTGATCGGTACTGTAAGTCTGCAGCCTCACCTGCTGAAGTGCTAGTCACAGATGAACTAGTAACTTGTGGTGAAGTTGATGATTCAACTTAAAATCAAAACAAATGGTGAAAGTATAATAAAAAAATACCAGTTATTATGACATTTTCTTTCCTTTCTTATACATTCTTATATGTAGAAAACATATTAGAAATACAATGCCATTTATTGCCATAGGTGTTTCAAATGTTGTTGAACTATTAAGTAGTTTACGTAAACATTTATTGCTCTTAAAGCTTAAATGAATTATGTATATGGTTTTTTTTGGGATAGATTCTTGTATTAATACTATCATTCATTGCAAAAATAATAAATTCGTAATACGTAATACGTTCAACGTGCTAAAAAGCAAAACTTACAACTGTTAACACGATTTTAATATGTTTAAATATTGCAGTAATGTTTCACAGGACATTTATGCAGTTTCAAATTAAAAATATTCTTGCAATAGACATACATGTAATAACGATGCGGTAACACCTTTTAAATATAGTGTGTCGAGGGGTGATCGGGGATTAAATATGAAGCCAAAATATAGAGAGACATTGCTTGCAAATGGTTTGACACCGTGCAATACTCATGTCAGTTGGCTAAGTATACCTCATTTTTAGCACTGCAATTTGATTTACAATGAAATTTACGGTTACCTGTTTATAATTCAGTCAAAAGGTAGTGAGACATATATTTTGTAAATGGTTGGGCACCATGCAACATTTATGTTAATTACATGCATTGGGTAAGACTACTTAGTCTGCAGTCTTACCTGTTGATGTGCTAGTCACAGGTGGACTAGTAACTTTTGGTGAAGTTGATGATTCCACTTTAAATCAAAGAGAATGAATAGATTAATGAAAAAGAGAATTTATTACGAGATTTTCTTTCGTTTTTTTTTTACACGTGTATATTATAAATGGAGATGACAAAACTTATTATTAAAAATGCAATGCCTCCTCTTGTCATGCGTTTCAAAGGTTTTTAAACTATAACATAGTTTACGTAAATATTAATTACTTTTGAACCCCAGGTATTAGATGTATATGTCAGTTATATTGATAGTTTCATGTCTTAATACTATAATATTAGTACATGTACTATCATTCATTGCTAAAATAAATAATCCTTAAAAATACTTTCAACGCGCTTATAAGCAAAAAATAGTCACATGATTATAAAATAAGTTTAAACTTGGTTATGTTATAAAGGACGTCAATGCATTTTCAAATTAAATATATTCTTGCAATATACGTAATAACGACACGGAAACACTTTGAAACACGATATGTTGAATGGTGGTGGGGGAATAAATGAAGCAAAAATTGTGTCATATTTCGTTAAATGGTTGGGCACCGTGCCATATTCATATTAATTGCATGCATTGGATAAGTATACTTTTTCTGCAGCCGTCTAAATTCAAAAGCAATGAAACTCACTGTTGTAAATGCAACAAAAATGTATTAAGACATATTTTTGTAAATGCCCTTAATTGTTGGGCACCATGCAACATTTATGTTATTTGCATGCATTGGATAAGACTACTAAATCTGCAGCCTTACCTGCTGAAGTACTAGTCACAGATGTACTAGTAACTTGTGGTGAAGTTGATGATTCTACTTAAAATCAAAACGAATGATAAAGGATAATGAAAAATACCAGTTATTATGACATTTTCTTTCGTTTCTTATATATTCTAATATGAAAGTTATAGACCTTTTTAAAAATGCATTGCCTGTTCTTGCCATCGGTGTTTTAAATTTTTTAAATTATCAAATAGTATACCTAAACATTATTATTTCTAACCTTAATGATATTATTATTTTGATAGTTTCATGTATTAAAACACCTACTCATTGCTAAAATAAAAATAGTAAGCAATACGTTCGACATGCTAAATAGCAAAATGATAGTAACAAGATTTCAATACATGTTTAAATATATGGTGGTTATGTTAAAAAGGATATACATGCATTTTCAAATAAAAGATATTCCTGCAACGGGCACAATACGATACGGTAACACCTTTGGAATATAGTGTGTCGAAAGATGTTGGGAGGATAAATATGAAGCCAAAATGTAGTGGGGCATAGTTTTTTTTTTTTTTTTTTTTACAACTAATTGGGAACCATGTAATACTTATTGGCCCCACCCTAGAGCCTGAACCCCTGACCCAGGAATCATGAATTTCACAATTTAGGTAGAGGGCTTCATGGACATCATAATCATGCATTCAGTTTTTAACAAATATATATGGGAGTGGAGAAGAAGATTTTCTAAGATTTAATACATTTTTACTGTGTGGCCATATTGGCCCGTACCTAGAGCCAGAACCCCTGACCCAGGGGCCAAGAATTTCACAATTTTGGTAGAGGGCATCATGGACATCATAACCATGCAACCAGTTTTTTCCTCACATGTGTGGGAGTAGAGAAGAAGATGTTTGAAAATTTGGCTTTTTTGGGGCTTATTTGGCCCCACATGTGGCGCCCCGGGGGTGATAGAACCACGAAATTCACAATTTCAATTTTTCTTACCATAGAGATGCCTCACATCAAAAATGGTAACAACCAGCCTTGTAGTTTTTAAGAAGAAGTTAAACATGTAAAATTGTTAACCCACGACGACGGACAAAAATGGATAGCAATAGGTCACCTGAGTTTACTCAGGTGACCTAATAAAACAAGAAAGAGGAAAAGAAGATAATATTAAAATTACTGCATGTATGTACATTCATGTATCACTTTTCATATATATGCAACATTCCTGGAATTGAATCGACTTTTGTGATACTGTATCGGAAATGAAAAAATAATCTTATTTTAGGATTAAAAGTTATTGCTGAAGATAGAGATTTCATGCGTTTGATAATATGCTATTATTTAAAACTTTTGTGTGCCACTTGATGAAGAGATTGACGTAAGAATTTTTTAGACACTGGAAATACCATTTTAAAAAAAATTATGCTTTGCAACATGTGATTTTTACGTTTACTTAGCATAATTAAAAAAAAATACAAGCATTCACAGACGAGTCCAAACTCATTCAAATACATGCACCCATGCATCAGATAATGTGCTGGATTCAGAAATATGTACATTTTCACTTAAAACGTCATGCTAAGTCCGTGGCCACCTTTAACTTACTACTTGATGTAGCGGAAACTTCAAATGAGGTTGATGTTTCAACTTAAGTTAATAACAAACAAATGAAAGCCCTTTTAAAATAAGATATATGAAAGAAACCTTTGTATAGAATTTTATTATGAATTTCATTCAAATTGGTGTTTATTACAAAAAGTATAACAAAAATACCTAAATCGACTCAAAATCATGAAAAACTTATTGTGATTCCAAAACAAAGCTAGATGATGTCGTATAGCGCAATTTTAAAAGCAATTAGAACTTACCCTGTAACAAGCTACTTTTAGAAGGAACAGTAACTGATGATGTCGATTCAACTTTTAACAAAAGAAAAATATCAGTTCCAACAAATCATGCAAGCTATGTTCATATTGCCGGTTGAAACATCTGCATAATATTCTTTAAGAAGTATCATTATGAAATCCAACGACCGTTTGTCGATTCTTCAACTTAAATTTAATCAATACTGATTATTAAATCAACCAATCAAAATCACTGTTTATGCGCTCAATTAATATTTGAGCGTAATAGCATAGAGCTTTTATTCGAGAATAACTTTTGCATAGAATATCAATAACAAGACGAATTAAATCGGAAGATTTTAAACCATTGATTATTATAACAACCTGGTGTTTGACAATCATGATAAATGTTAACACAATAAGAGTCCTTTTAATGAGAGTCATACGAGCTTCTGTTACTGTTTTTTGATAAAAGTAGTGTCTTTAAATTTGTTTGAATAAAAGCTACATGTATGCATTTGTATTAACCAAAGGTACACAAAACAATTATAATACATGGTTCCTCTATTGCAGTTGCACGTTTGTCAAGGTTTTAAAACCCTTTCCCCTTAAGATATGCTCGTTTTGGCAAACATGATTTTTTTTTATCTCAATAATTGGATGTATAAACATTCTGGCATTTTATTCCACAGGTTATTTGAATTTTACTACGTGTTTTAAAATAATTTTTTCTTGAAACTGTGGTTTCATTAATATTTGTGGTCATTTATTTGTGGATAAAGGGAAAATCACAGTTTCAAAGATTCAAAAATTCGAAGCCAAGGGTCAAAGGGACAAAATTTTAATAGAAATTGCACTTCAACGAATATTAAATTTCGTGGCCAAATATAACAACGAAATCCACGAAAATTTGTATTCAACGGAAATTGATGAAACCACAACAATACTGATTAGGAAATATATGGCAATGTGTTCTTGCAGATGAATTTCATATACAGTAAAACATAAAACAAATGTGAAAACTGTACTTCTTCGTTGCATTTTTTTAAATCTGCTACTTTACTATTTTTAACCTTTAAAACTTTCTTGCATTCATATTTTTTCTTTCAAATCAAAGTATATTACATATCATGATAAACGTACATGTATTACAATGTATTACAAAGGAGAAAAATCCTGTATGTATAATATCAGGCCATGCCATGTTTCTAGCATACATTATTATTGTTGCATTAATCATGATATCACATGATTAAACCAGTTGTATCATGCTCCATTTATACGTATATGTGATGTATGTTTATTAAGTTCTACTCACCGCTCGACGAGTTACTCATATACAGTGTTGTGGATTCTCCTACTGAATAACAATCATTTAAATGTTATGATTGCAAGCACATCATCATGACTACGACGTGAAACATAGGATTGCTGTGTGCTAAGTATTTGGTGTCTGCAAAGTCCTACCTTACTATGAGTGCATTATGAGCTAATTTGTGTATTATCTTTACTTGGTTTTAGTCCACTCGTGGAAAAAACTGATCTTTAAAATCATAACTACAATCATTTCCATTTTTTTTTCTTACAAATAAGCTACCCTGTGGTAGTATTTACTGTGATTTTTTATGCAATGCTTTCAGATTGAAAATCTTTGATATCAGAAATTCGAATGAACTGTTTAATGGATGGTATGGTAGTTTGATATTCATAAGCATTGCACAAATACATTTTCTTGTAAAATAAGAATGGTTAATTATTCATTGAAAATTTTAAATATGATTTAGCTAGACATTTGAACTTAAGCTATATAGCAATTAAAAGTGAATGTATTAAGGAAAACCATTGAATGACGAATGATATGTTATGTTAACTTATATGGAATGCATTATCAAATGCAATCTTATGAAATTGTAATGTAACACTGGTTTTTTTTCAGTATAATGTAGTGAGAGTATAATAATTTTACAGTTGATCTGCTAAATGTCTGAAATGCGCATTGTATATACTAAAATATGTTATACATGTATGTACTTACAACTTGTGGTTTGAGCTGGAGATGTAGTGGTAGCAGAGACTAAATCTGACAAAAAGATGATCGGCTTGAATTATCCATCAATCAGATTTATATCACACATATCAAATTTGTATAATAATGTTTAGATTACACCACCCAGCAATATCACTGATGATATGAAATTTTAGTTGATGATATTGTTTAACTCTTTCATTCTATAAGCTGAAAAAATGGTAATTAAATTGGGTTCTTACTCAGATATCTTTTAAATTTGAATGAAGATTTTTCTCTTCAATTTTATAGTATGGGATTAGTGTAATTAAAAAACATAATAAAATCTTAATTTTTTGTTATTTTCCAAATCCGGAATCTCCAAAACCTTTAAACCCCTGTTTGCATTAAACGATTTCAAACAAATTTTATGATTTGAGTTTGTACATGTTATGCATTTTTCAGGCAAAGCAAGGTTTGAAATCTATGGCTTAAAATGACGCATTATACGCAAACAAAGTTACAGCTGAAATATACTATTTTTATTTATAACCTGATAAACAAGACATTTTTCTGAAGAAATAATATAAAAAAAATGAAAACTATCATAAAATTTGATATTTACTTACTTTAATTTGATTTAAAAATGCTGTGTTCTAGTGACAACTTCCGTAATTACATGTACATTGTAATTGTGTTTACACAACAGGACTTGCACCTTTATATACCATTTGTGCTTAATAATGAGGACAGGGTAACCGAAAATGGTCGTTGGACAGTAAAGTCAATCAGCTATACAACAGCCAGTATAAAACAGATATTCTTTCAGAATTCAAAGGGTCAAGCGTAAATCATGGTCATTTACAATTAATATTCTAAATGTATTCTAAAGGTGAATATAACTACCCGCCAAATCTTGCTTTTATAGTACACTTGATCTAGCTGTTTTCTCGGCTCCGAAAGAAAACAAGGGATGTAACTAAGTTTCATCAGTTTCGTAAACACAAACTGTTAAATGTCGTAAACATTGAAGGGAAAAAATGCCGTCGGAAATTTGTGAAGTTCAGATAATGCGTGATTTTTTTTTTAACATTGATGAAAAGCTGAGGTAAGTTTCATTCATGTCAGGTATTAAATACGGTAAATAATATTTTAATATCGTTTTAGGGCGAGTTTAACCCCTGCGAGATGATCATGAACAATTCATGATTTTCCCTTGAATGATTCATGAATTATATTCATGAAATGTTCATGAACAGTTCATGAGGATCCCATGAACTTATTATTGGACATTTTAAAGTCATGAATTTTTGTTCATGAAAAAATGTTGATGAATATTCATGAATATAATTTTTCATGAATAATTCATGAACAGTTATATTCATGAAGCTTCATCATTTGATGAATGTCCAATAATAAGTTCATCGGATCTTCATGAACTGTTCATGAATAAGTTTAATGAATCTTCATGAACTGTTCATGAATATCATTATGAATTTTATTCATGAATAATTCATAAATAAAATTCATGAACTATTCATGAAAATTCTTACCTTCTACATTTTGTATATAAAAAGGTAAAATCTCCTAAAAAATCAAATATAAAATACTTTATTATATTAATAAATTGAAGAATAATGAGACAATATCTTAAGTATCACATAATTCTTATGTACTGACTATCACTTTAAATAATCAGCAAGTTTAATTAAGTTGTTTTAAAAAACAACAGGTAATGATATCAATACTAACTCATTAGCTTTAAAGGAATGTTACAATATTAGAATTGACATACCAATATGCAATGATTTGAAATATAAGCGACATTAGAATATGATTACTAGTTGATAGCTATCAATATGTTCTTTATGAAATCTTCCTTTGTTGCATCTTCCTTGCCTCTGCTCATGTTGATTTCACTTGTATTCCATATATTGCAATGTTCATTTACTGCATGGTAGGTAAAATGCTCCATCCTTTAAATGATTATTTTCTACAAACCCAGAGTGTCTTGGTGACAATACTTCTTGGTGGCAATTCTTCAGGCTTCACATATAGCCCCTTCGGTGGCAGAAGAGTTGTACCCCTGTACTGTACAAAAATAATATAACAAATAGCAGTATAATTATGACATGTTGTTTAAAACATTTGGAACATCAACTAATCATTCAATCATCTCATTTAATTCTTATTTCAAATATTTTTATCAAATGATAATGCTTAAGAATGAGAGTGCCTACCCTAGAAAAAGTGATATCGCAGAAAAATAAAACAACTCAAGATAAAACAAGATGAAAAATTCAGGAGAAAACATAAGTAGGCATTATGCCTGCTGTTCAATCCATTTCAATGTATCAATATACTTGAATAAAATACTTCTTTAATTTATTACGATGAAACTATAACTGTTTTCAAATTTGTAAATGATACTGGCCATCCTATTAGAAATTTTCAACTACTTGCAATAGCATTTATTTATTACTTACTGAAATTTATGTTCAATGATCACTATCTTTAGGGCTGTCCAATATTCTGGTTTCACTGCATAATTCTAGAGTAAAAAATAATTTGTATTAACTCAAATGACATCAGCATATAACTTTACCTTGTAATTGCACCGATTTAGGTATATCAAATGTGTAATTTATCATCAATTATTTAGTAAAAACTTATAAGTTAGTTCAAAAAGAATTTCACTACAAATTAAAAACCGCCATTTTGAAATGTTTGAAAAAATGAACAAACTTAATCTTACGTTTTGACTCCCTCATAAAAGTTATTTCAATATACATGTATACATACTATATTACCTTTAATACCATTACTTTGAACTACATCTGCTGCATTATCTTCTTGCATGTTCCATGCTTAATTAATCCATCGCTCATGTTGAAGATCCGTCTGCTTTCATTCAAAACGCGTAATCATTGGGCGGAAGTGACGTAATAGAATCAAAACAACTCGCTGACTGTGTATTCTGAGACTCTTTCATTTAGTTAAATAATTTTTTCAACATATGTTAATAATAATCAAAAAAATATCTTTAAATGAAACTAATTATAAAATGCTTAAGTTTTCATTATTATATTTTCAGAGATTGAAGAAACGTACGATTTAATATCGTTCGGTTTACACAAGTTGTGTCTGTTAAACTTCAACCCCCTTCGTTTTTGAACCCTCAAGGTTTTGGAACTTAAAAAATAATTTACACTCAATTAAATAATCTTTCATACTTTATTTCTATAATTTGCATTAATGTTTTAAAGTAATATTTTCATTATTGCTTATCATTAAGTTAATTGACAAATTGAAGTTCAGTGTGTTTTTGTAACGGAGGCGAATCGACATGACACCTCATAAACAATGGCCGACTCCTCGAAACTCGGAGTGTAGTAACGGTAGTTGTCTGAGTTTAAACAGCTAATCATAAATGAATTGTTGGAATTTCTCAACGGAATATTTACATAACGGATTTGTAATTTCTTAGAATGAATCGCTTTCAAATGTATGCAACAGTAATGCCTTTTACAAAGAAACCGCAACGGTTCTAAACTCGATGGGGTCCAAATTTCAACCGAATGTGCTCGGAACATTTTCTCTGTCGTTCTCTCAGGAACAGACGCACTTCGTCTTGTGTGTATTCATGCTTCTATGATAGACTGACAACTTACCACGTCTTTAATAAACTTGATATACAATGTAATTCAAACAAGTTTGAATTCAACGTATACTAAATCTTTTTTCCAAAGAAATATGCAAAGTTTTAAATTATTTCACTTTTTCAGTTTAGTTTACAAGATTTTTAACAACATAAAACAGCCATAATGTATCATCTGCAAAGACTGATTATTCACTAATAAATTATGTCATTTTAAAAAAAAAAAATTGAACAATGAAATAATTAGGCGTCAAATTTAGGATCTAGTAATGACCATTTGATCATGATGTCTGAGACCTTCGCTGTTGTCAATGAATTTACATGTTTCTTAGAATTGAATAAATAAAGTAACTATAATATATCACATCTTTCTTTTTCAAAATTAAAGATGCCACATTTATATAGGTGTTTGCATGAATATTCATGAATGTTCATGAAGACTGCGTTTTAATATTAATATTTTAAGATGTATAATTCTTTTTTAAAAAGATAGTGTTCTGAATACTAGAGTAAACTATGTTATTTATAAAAGTATTTGAAATTAATTATATATTTCGTAAATTAGAACTTCATGAAAATTCATGAATTTTCAATACCTAGAACTATTGAATACCTGAGGTATTTCCTGTATTCTTGTATATTCATAATTTGTTCATGAATTACATTTTAAGAATATATTCATGAATAAAATTCATGAACCACCTTTATGAACCAGTTATGAACCAGTCATGAATACATCATGAAACTTCATGAACGGTTCATTAAAGTTCTTAAAATCATGAATTTCATCTCGCAGGGGTTATAGCGGTGTTTGATCATTGCAATGATTTGACACGATTACATGTGAAACTATGATGAAAGTCTTAAGAAGAAACGTGTGATCATCAATTTTGTCTGAAAACGCATTAAAAAAACATTAATGCTTATAAATAAAAATTTTAATGAACAGATGAAATACATAACACTAACAAATTTATTTATATTGAGAGTATTTTTTAAGAAAATCATTGAATGTAATTAAAAACATGTTGTTATTGATTTTAAACTCATCTAAGGGGAAATAAAATTATAAATGATCAAAGGTGCAATTTTGTCTTGCTTTGAACACTCTCAATCTCCTTGACGGTTAAATTCCAAGATGTGGAGAACCCTGCATATTCTTCTTTCAAATTAAATTAAATTATATATCAATGTTACTGAATATCCATCTTTATCATAACTACTGTATGCATATCGTAACAAAGTTTAACTGTGTTTTGAGGTGAAATATGAAAACAATTTTTATAACAGCATATTTTCAGAGCATAATATATAACTGACGTTATTTTGCACTTTGCAAATGTCATTCAACTTTTAGCATTACAATTAAATTGCGATATCTATGTAATGTATTGAAATGAACGACAATATATTGTTAAAAAATCAAATGGGAACATTATTTCTGTTTCTCGTAGAAGTAAATAGATGAAAATTATATAGGTATTTTCATCAGATTTTAAATTCTCAGTGACTCTTTTAATCTTGATTGTTATTCATTTTTAATCAAAGTGTTGTTATTTAAGCACGGGACTCATGTTCTTTGATGTAATTGGTCTTATAGCACACCAGCTCGTTCAGACAAAATAAATACTGCACTTTAGCGTGATGATGTTTAGACGTGTGCTCGTGCGCCGTAACAAGGCTGAGTATGTTCAAGAAAATTGAACGTCGCATATTTGTTATACAAACATACAGGGGAAATATTCACTAAATATAGGTATTTATGGATATTGATTCTGTCCTTATCATATGTGCACTTACTTTCAGGGTAAATGTTGGCTAAATATCCTACTTTTGGACTGACACTGTCACTATAAAACAAAATGGTCAATGAGGATCCGGTTGATGTAATTATGCCAGGAATAGTGGTTCCACACACCTGCTGGATTAGCGCTGAGCTAGTTGTATCTCCTAACAACCAAAATATGTTCAAATGAAGAAATAGAGATTCATTGATGGAAAACAGTATGTTAAGTTTGTTAAAGCTGAGCAATTGAATTTTTATGTATAGAAAAAGTCCTTTTATTCCCTACCGTCATATATCTTAATATAATCATAACAACCGCTGGGCCCGTTTGATTCGACGTCTAAAAATAGGAACTCCATCTTAACTATTCCATTGGGGTTTGTATAAGTGTAAGAACACACGCGATTTCTATGAAAAAGAGAACAAAAAATTAAAATATGTAATGAATATCTAAATTCAATCAACTGTTTTAAAACTCTTTTTTATTAAATATGTCACAAGGACATTGATATACAATAAATATAAAAGGCTAGGGATTTGAGTTTGAGAAATAGTTAGATTCCCATTCAATAGTATCTAACAAAATTTACGTTGTAGATAAATAAAACTGTTCATGCTATTCACATTATTTGAAACTGCCATTAACGTTTTAAAACAATATCTAAAAATACATGAAATAAGGTTCGGACACAAAAGAAATACTTGTAAAGTGAATTTTCTTTGCTGGAATCTCAATAAGTATACTTTTAAAGTTAACATCACATCAAATATTAACAATTAAAAAGAACGCTTGCATAGCAAATTCAGTAAAAGAACAAAAATAAAATAAAATGTGGAAGTCTTACATTGGGTACGTAGCAGGAAACAGCGGCGAAGAGAGAGTCACAGAACCTGATAGATCAATATTATTTGATGTTCCATTGGATGAACAGTTTGCTAAAAGAAGCAACGTTAAGATTAATCATCAACGGTACATGAACAATAGTGTAGCGGATAGTGGATGGAATATTTCACTTGTGGATACAAGCACTAAATTTTGCATGAAGGTTTCTTGAACATTACTTGATCAAAAAATATCGTTGGCCATTCAAGTTTTGGTCATTTTCAAGATGGCCGCCTCTTATTTCAAAATGGCGTTTTTTTTCAAAATGTTTTCATGATATTCTAAGAAGAATTTGTTGTATGATATAATTTGATGTTCGTTTCATATATGAACACTCTGCGCATGCGTTTAAAAAAATGCTGCAGCTCATTTTTGAATGTACATGATCTAATCGTCTAAGCAGTTGCACTGCAAAGAGCAGTGCAAAATAATTCGGACTTGAAACATTTGCATTCCCCAGAACAACTAATATCAACATTTCAGTAGTTCTTAACATGAAGCCGCCATTGGTGGTAAGGATGTCCAGTGTGAAATCTGAAAACCGTAATCTTTATCCCAACCCTATCTGGAAAAGGGTGGTGAGTTTTGTTACTTACATAGTAACTGACCCAATGTATGTTTAGCTTACAATACAGATCTCTTAATATGCTCTACAAGAACAGCTTCTGAGGGATCGAGGAATGCTATTGTACGGACGCTGCTTACGAGCAAAGAGGTCAATGCGCGTGTCATTTACTCTATTGGCAGTGCTGGTAAAATATTGGTAAAAACTAAAGTTTATTAGTTTTATATTTATATATATTCTCTAGCCTTTTGATATCAATTGCTACAGGTTTTTATAGACCCGACGATACTATATCAACCTCGGAATTTGTCCTCGATCGATTAACTCTTATCAACTAAATAAAATAATAAAATAAGACAAAAACTTCCTTACATTCATCTTTTTCATAAACAATTGATACTTTGAGGACTATAAGACAAAATTTGACTGCATCAATAGGTTATAATTGTATAATGTCAAACACACTAAAAGAAGATTATATTATGAAACCCAAACTTGAATAAACTTCCTTACATTCATCCTTTCCATAAACAATGGATACTTTGAAGCCATTTTCCCTTCCCGTATTAGTAGTGCTGTCAGTGGTTAACTTTGCATATATTTTACTTCCGGTTGATTTTTTCGCAGGCAGTGTTGTCCCACAAGTAGAACAACAGATAGAGGTAGCAATAGTCGGGGCGCTGTCTGAATCACCTGCAATATAATTATATAAAATTCGTTAATTTATTACGCAAGACATGACTTGTGACAGATGAACAAGTGAAAACTTACTCTAGTATGGTCCTCCTTTTTTGATATATAGTTCTTATGAATATAAACACTGAATCAGTTCATTTTGTCCATTTACAAAAAAAAAATCTTAAAAAGACCCAACAAATTTTATTGACGATTTCAACAATGCATGTAACATCAACTTTACCACTATACATTTAATGGTAAGATAAATTGTGTTAGGTACATAATGTCATAACACTTGATAGCTTTTGTAAAAGCTAAAGAAAGGGGTCTTTGTTCCAAATACACAAGCTTTTGAACTTTATTATTAACAAGTGTATGCAAGCTTTAAGTTTCTTTTATTTTTATCTTTCCTTCGAGGAGGTCCTATTGGCATATCTATCAACATTCGCACTATCAACATTTGTAATACATTTACTTGTTTGACATAGTTTTACACAAATAAAAGAGAGCTGGAAATAATGTTGCAATTCATTTAAAACAAGAATAGAATTCCTGGGTCCCCCGCCGGTCAAGCAGTATACTAGTATCGAGTCTATCGACCAAGGCTGATTTTCGAACTTGACCAAGGTATTAGTGGTATAAACATTTGGTATAAATTTAATGAAAATCCGTCAAAATTTGTAGGCATGAGAGCGCTTACAAGGTCAATTTTTGGATAAACTGGGGTCATTATTGTGGTCAAAGTCCCATAACTCCAACAAAAAGTATTGACCAATGCTGATTTTCGAACTTGACCAAGGTATTAGTGGTATAAACATTTGGTATAAATTTAATGAAAATCCGTCAAAGTTTGTAGGCATGAGAGCGCTTACAAGGTCAATTTTTGGATAAAACGGAGTCATTATTGTGGTCAAAGTTCGATAACTCCAATAAAAAGTATCGACCAATGCTGATTTTCGAACTTGACCAAGGTATTAGTGGTATAAACATTTGGTATAAATTTAATGAAAATCCGTCAAAGTTTGTAGGCATGACATCGCTTACAAGGTCAATTTTTGGATAAAACGGAGTCATTATTGTGGTCATAGTCCCATAACTCCAACAAAAAGTATCGACCAATGCTGATTTTCGAACTTGACCAAGGTATTAGTGTATAAACATTTGGTATAAATTTAATGAAAATCCGTCAAAGTTTGTAGGCATGAGAGCGCTTACAAGGTCAATTTTTTCATTAAACGGAGTCATTATTGTGGTCAAAGTTCGATAACTCCAACAAAAAGTATCGACCAATGCTGATTTTCGAACTTGACCAAGATAATAGTGGTATAAACATTTGGTATAAATTTAATGAAAATCCGTCAAAATTTGTAGGCATGAGAGCGCTTACAAAAAAGTGTGACGGACGGACGCACGGACACACGGACGCACGGTCCCACGGACACACGGACACACGGACCCACGGACACACGGACCCACGGACACACGGACGGACGCCCGGCATTTCTATGTCCCCGCACCGCGTTGCGGCGGGGGACAAAAATACATACTGGAGGATGAACAATGCGTAATATAATAGAACTTGATTGACAGTATTAAAATATCACTCAACAACAGGTTTTTAGATGCCTTTCATATTAAAACAGCACCCATGCAGTCTTTTTTCAGTGTTTCCTAATCATTTTCCCTTTGAATTTGAGCTGAGACTTTTACTTGAAGGCGGAATCATTGGTTTTTAGACATAATAATTCATATATTAAATTAATGTGGAATCATCATTGTTAGTGGAAAACCAATGTTTTTGGCTTTCGTTGGTAACCCTTGCCCACGAATTTACATCCCGACGAACCTATAGCTATATACAAGGATTTGTTTAGTTTTCAATAAAATTGTCCCGAACTTGCTAAATGTACCAACTAAATTACGCCCCAACGAAACAGGAAATTTTTGCTACCCACGAACATTTACACTCTTGAATAAAAATGATTCCATAATGTCCCTATTTACTTTAAATTATGACCAAAATTGTTGAAAATTACTGTTCTCACCATCATAGAAATTGAAAACATCTCCACAGTCGACGTATATATCAGACACAACGAAGGAAAATTTTGAACTTGCATCAGGTGATTGAAACAGCCATTCGCATGTTGTTAGTCTAAAAAAGAGCATCATTACATGTACTCTGCTAATTATATCACTAGACAATAATTAAAGAAACATACAGAAAGGTGGATATATATAACAATTTTTTTTCTCTCGAATCCAGTATAAAAATACGAAAAATTATTTGAAATAAAATGGTAATTTGAATGGTACAAGTAAGTCAAATAAAAACCTAAAGGCTCATTCAACTTATTATAAAGAGAACATTATTATATGTTCATTGATATTCATCAATATATTTTTGTTTGAGAATATATCGTAGATCAATGCCAATTTTATCTTATTTTAATTGAAAAAAAAACATTTTTCTTATCAATTGAACACAACAAAGACACAAACTATGGATGAAAAGTAGATGAGGCTGTTTTCCAGAAGAAATGTTTCAAGAAATAGATTTTCGATGCACGAAGGATCAGCCCTACATAAAATAAAACCAACGAGCACTTAAGACTACTACTGGTACATGAAAATCTGCAGATCAATAAAATGAATATTAACTGAAAGATCTGGAAAGGTGACTAAGTGTCAGTCTGATTAAATCAGATTCTAGGTTCGCTCTTTTTTTTTGTCGCTACACGAGGCTCGTTTAGCGACAGCTGAAAAACAAGGAGCGGATCAAGAATCTGATTTTAATCATATTGACTTAAATGTCAGAGAAAAGCCATTAAGTCATCTTTAGTTATTTTTCAGTCACATTTCAGTTGACCTAATGGCAGAGGGATTTTGTAAACGATTTCTGTTTCAGAGACTCTTATATTTACATTTTGCAGTATATATCTTTGTCTGTGATAACACTTCAAATCGATTTTGTAATGTATAGTCTAATAAGTTTCATCCATGAATATTTCAATATCTAAAATTGTTAAAAATTCTATAATAGATACATAAGTAATAAGGAATCATTTTTTTCTTTATTATTTTGAGGTGACCAAATACAGTTGGGCGTGATCAAATCTATCAAAAAATCTGTCATGCTTTTATTAGATTTGCTAACCTCCGACTGTAATTAATCACTCTGATGAGTCCTAATTCCTTTTAATAATTAAGTTGTTACCAACGAACTGGCTTCTATACTCACGTTGGATATGTTCCGGATGCAGGATACCGGTAGCTTTCATACGCACTGTTAAGTGTAATTGTAGAGGGGGATCCGCAACTTAGGTCTACAACTGAAACACGACCAATATCAACGCATTTTTTTAAAAAAATGAAGAATTACCGAACTGAGTAATGCAATTAAATAAAGTCTGTCAGTACAGGCATGAGGCATCGTTTTTGAAAGTGGGGGATAGGGGCCAAAAAATCTTGACAAGAAAAAAAAAACAACGTTTCATGAAAATCCTAATCCCTTGGGGCTGGGGAAGGGCGGGGGGGGGGGGTTGAGGGGCAGAGCATATCGTACCTATTACTTCATATAACATCAAAATCAATTTGACTGTTAATTTCCCCCTTTCAATTTTATTTTAACATGCCCTTAAAAAGTGTAAGAAAGGGGGCTGCTCTTCCCTCCCTGATGCTACGTGCCTGCAGTATGACTCGAACAACATAAAAGATAAACAGTTGAAATTTCAATGGATATATTCATATCATTGTCTGTAAAGCAAGGGTAAAGAGTTTTAAAGAAATCAGAAATTTAAAAAAATCGAAATTCTTACCACATTCTGCTGGACATAGGAAGACCAAGAGTATTAACACTACCGAAATGACAGTCCCATACCAAGTTGCCATGTGTTTCATGTATCCATTGAAATCACAAGATAGGACTAAGCGTTTCTTGTTTATATCATTCTGTGAAGAAAAAGCAATAGTTAGTTAATCACAGAAGCAATTCTTTCTCCGATACGGAATGTTCATACAATTTCACTTAAATATGGTCAGTTTGTTAGTTTTTTACACTCATCTATTCTAAAGTGCATTCTACTGTTTGCTTAGTGAAAGTTTTTTTCCTTGTAGGGGCGCTTAGATTGATTTCATTTTCATTTATGAAAGTTTAATTGAAGTTTCTTTTAAAACACGGAACAACTGCTGGCCATTTGCGTTTAATTTGACCTTTCTACCTTTCAATTGGGCAGCACAATGTCTCTTGTTGTAAATCCTTCGAGAACTGAGAAATCATCAGACGATTTTAACAGGAGTTCGTACTACAGTCGACAAAATTGCATTTCGAAATAAAAGACATACCTGATTAAAATATGATTCCTTCTGATGCATGTCGACACTACATAATGATGGGATCATCGAAACATTTCTAATTATCAATGTTTCTTCAGTCGAACTGTCGTATCTTAATCAAAGATTGATTTTCTAGTGGGGGTGAAAACATGCATGTTGTTTAAATAAAGAAACTCAATTGTTATCTCTGTCCATGGTGCACAACGTGTAAGCATGCTCCAGAAAAAATAAACACCTTTATCTACCCTCGATGTTATCTATGATGACGTGTTTTTATGATTATCCAACGACGGTTTCTTGGAATTTGTATCTCTCCAATGTCTCCTTATAGTTTGGTATTTTTAGAATGAATTTTCTAAGCATATATGTTGCTAGCATTTACAATAGGTATAAAATGTGTCACCGTTATCTCTTTCATATTGTTATAAACAACTAAACATTTTGATCTCTAGAACTTTTTTCACACTGTTAAGATTGTTGCTTAGTTTTTTCACAATTTCAAATTTAAGTAAATATTAGAACATAGATTACTCTGTTTGAAATAAGAAATTCTTGAATTGGGGCTAGGTTTTTTTTAAATGGTACTTGGTAAAACAAGAAGTGTTTGCAATTAATCTTTAGACCAATAAAAATTCGAATGCTATCTATCGTACGGCGACATTATTGTCAAGGTTTGCAATTAAAAAAATAATATTTGCAGGCTGGGATTAAATTGCGTTGTTTTCATGTGTGTAAAACTCACATTATTTAGTATTTTGTGGAATCCGGAGAGAGAGAGAGAGAGAGAGAGAGAGAGAGAGAGAGAGAGAGAGAGAGAGAGAGAGAGAGAGAGAGAGAGAGAGAGAGAGAGAGAGAGAGAGAGAGAGAGAGAGAGAGAGAGAGAGAGAGAGAACGCATACTGTTGAAACGTGCAACTGCATTTATTTGAAATTATTCTTTTGTTTGGAATGATTTTATTCAAACATATGGAGAGAGAGAGAGAGAGAGAGAGAGAGAGAGAGAGAGAGAGAGAGAGAGAGAGAACTTAGCTGGCTAAGCGAGATAGGGCCTCCAGGGCCCGCCATCACCAACTTTTCTGAAGTCAATAGTATACTCAGTTTCAAGTCTGAGTATTGATATCATATTTATGATTTTTTATAAAGGGATTCATGTTGAGGAATGAATAGAGTAATTCTAAGATTTTGGTGACGGTGGAGCCAGATTTTCAAAAAAAGTTCTCCTTAATTTTTTCCTTTTCATAGACCGCTGAATAATTTATGTCGTTATTTATAGTTGCAACCGATTGAGCTCATTAGAATACACTAATAAGTATCGACATCACTGGGTTTACTCCTGAACCCCATTCAGGTTAGTGTACTACGTGCTTGTATGTAAGGTTTGCTGTAGCATCTTCGCTGATTACATATAAAAAAATGTTGACCATTATCCAATCGGACCGTAGTAGGCGAAGTTAAGAATTTACCCTGGTGACTTGAATGAGAGAAGAGAGATAGAAAGTAAGAAAGTGAATGCATCGATATAAATCAAACATGTAAATAATCTGTGACCTACAGTGTTCAAGAAATCAAAATGCATGCAACATTTGACAGTAAACGCATGTACATGTGTATATATGCTTGCATGCATGCATGCATTATATAAATCTATGTGAATGAAAACTAAACAGTTCTTATTCATAATCGCGGCATTTCTTTGTTGCCGGTGTAATGAAGAATAATGACCCCCGTAGAATAATGACCGGGGGTCATTTTTCGACGTAGAATAATGACCCCCCCTAGCTGAAGAATAATTGGATTTTTCTGAAGAAAAAAGACCCAGGGGTTATTTTTCTTCATGTTAAACATGAAGAAAAAATGACCCCCCCCCCCCGTAAACATGAATAGAAATTGGTTACACCGTATCCAAGATATGACTGTAATTTACTTAATTTTTCACTCTGTTCAACTGCTTTTGAAGCTATAAACACCGAATTTGTAAATAAATCGCTGTAAATAGTTTTTCATATCCGTAGCAGGCACACACAAAACACTCTTATATTGCCACAAATTGATTGTTAACAGTTACGTCACTTCTCTCATCGACATACGGCGGGAAATGACGCAAATAAAGAAAGATTCATACACAATGAGGATATTGTGTGATAATTAACGAGCAATAATCATGAAAGAATAATTGTTGTAATAATATAAGCAATATTCACTGGTGAATGAATTGTCAATCTTAGAATGATACATGTATATATCTTTATGGAAAAAGACTAAGGGGACAAGTAACGTAGGAATATGTATTCTTCTTATTTACATTTCTTGAGGAAAGTGATTTTTAAAAAATCATTTTGCGTTAGTTTTGTTTTCATCTACGTGATACATGAACATCAATATTCTAAACATTTGTTGTAATGTTGTATTTGTGATCATGAATAGATTTTATTCTTTTAGAGCAAATGTGTGAAGAGTACCGACTACAGTTAATCTTAATACATAATAAACACTGATCGATTATAATAAGAAAAGATTGTTTCTAAAAGCGTTGATAAGAGGTTAGGGCCCATGTTAGGGGTTTATATCCCCCTTGATTTTGATCACACGATCTTTTTTGTATCCAAAGTTACCATTGCTCATACAAACTATTGTTGCATTAATCATCTTGATATTAACTAAACTTACTAAAGTATGCCGACGATAAAGTAAAATATATTTTCTCAGTACTTTGACGACCTTCCTTATTGGCTGTTAACCTCTACTGGCGTTATGGCTGCTGTCAGTGCCTACTAACTTCAGCTTGGTTATAATGCCTAACAGTGAAGTAAACTTTTCATAATTTTGGTTTCATCATTAATTCCGCGTGATGCACTTACATACCCAGCAGTTTGTAATAGTGGAAATCCTCAATGCAAGTATAATTCATGAACAATAGGAAGAATATAAAAGATGCGACGGCGAAGCGCGAAGATGCGAAGACGAAAGTGCCAAGTTGCGAAGGGGAAGAAGTGATACTGATATCGCTTCTTTGCCTTTGCAACTTCGCACTCTCGCCTTCGAATCTTCGCGCTTTCGCCTTTTTAGCTCACCGAGACGAAGTCAAGGGGAGCATATGCTATACTCCCGGCGTTGGCGTCCGGAGCTGGTTAAGTTTTTGGTGCAGGTCCTGTCTCTAAGCTATAACTACTTCACCTAACCTGAATGGATGGTGAGTCTTATGATACAGATGCACCTGACAGGCATGGATGCTGAATCAGAGCCATAGGTTGGTGATGCTTGAGGAGGTAAAGGTTTTAATTGTAGGTGCCCTCTGATGAAGATATCCTAGTTATTACTGGTCCTAACTTCACCAAACTTGCATGGATGGTGCGTCTTATAATACTGATGCACCTGACAGCCTTGAATGCTGAATCTGAGCCATAGGTTTATGATGCTTGATGAGGTTTAGTTTTTCGGAACAGGTCATATGTTTTATAGATGATAGCTTGCATAACTGATTTAACTATATTATGAATGAAACGCAGAGGTTGCTTCAGATGCAAAGCCTGATCTCCATTCTCAAGAATGCTAAAGAAATCTCCTACCTCACTCAAACCTGCTTGATAGATAGATGTAGTTGCTGTTAAATTATATAACATGATTCCTATGATATAGTTTTGTATGATATGAAACCCTATTGTTTAATAGGATACAATATAATACCATATGTTATATTGTAAAACGTTATATGATACGATATAATATTATATCATTTTTTTTATATATTTTATAACATGATATTGTAATTATCATGATATTGTTCTGCATAGTATTGTATATCATAATACAATATTGAATAATATTATATTGTTTTATTTTTTTAATTATTAAATCACTTTATACTATTACATATGATATTGCAAAATATAATATTGCATCTTATGATATAATATTGTATATTTTATGATATTGTATCATACAGTATTGTATAATATGATATTGGTTTATATAATATAGTATCATATTACATGAAATTGTATTTTATGATATTGTTTTATATATTATTTTGTTATACTTTCATGTTAAATACTGAAATCTGATTGGTTAAGACGCAGTTAATAATATTTACTATTACCCTCAGCGTTAGCAACGCACTTGGCAACGGGTAACATTAAAAAATGTTACATGCGCGAAAATTATGCGCGTACGGTTCGCTGTAGAATTCACGTTATTCCTATATAAAAGCAGTAAAATTTTCTTAAAAATTTTAAAAAAGACATTCAGTATAACAAAATAAATAGTACCTGTTTGGGAGGATAACAGTTGAAATTGACACCCCTCGAAAACCATTGTCAACCTCCGCTTCGCATCGGTTGACAATGGTTTTCTCGGGGTGTCAATTTCAACTGTTACCCTCCCAAACAGGCACTATTTATATAGTATCATATGATACGATATGTATAATATAATTGTATCATATTATATTTTATTTTATCCCCTGATATTGTATCATTTAATATGATACAATGTTGTATCAAATTATATTGTATCATATAATACAATATCATATTATTTATCAAATATGATACAGTATCATACAATACAATATCATACTATATTATACAATATAATAACACATGTTTCAATGTTATGATGTTTTATTGCAATATGATATTGTTTCATCTAATGCTATATTGTCTTATGTTTTATGATATTGTATTATTTGATCAAATACAATAATGAATAACACAAAGCAATGTCATATCATACGTCACAAGATCATATCTCACAATTTTTGTACGGTATTTTATTGTATTATATGATATATATTGTAAGTATACAGGATGCAATTTTTTATTTTATATTATTGTATTGATTAACATATGATCATATGATTATCATACAATTTTTTAACAGATGATATACGATAATGTGTCAAAACAGAATCCATGAATATCCAAGATCATAAAGGATGGTTTTCATATAATATGATAAAGGTACTAGTCTAATAAAGGTGATGCCTCATAAAGGTGATGCCTCGTCTCGGTTTGTAATCACCTATGTTTTATATTTGTGGAACTCTCTATCGTTTAAGGGTTCCGAGGCATATTTTGGAAATTTTGTTTCTATAAAATTAATAAAATTAAATTATTCAGGGGATACTGTCCGGACCCCCTCTCCCCTTTTACTGCGTGAAATTATTAATATTGAATTTTCCCTGGGGAACGGACCCCCTCTCCCCTCTCTGGATCCATGCATGAGCAAGGAGTGTCGCATAATGAAAGTAGAATGTTACTGTGTTTGGTCCACGGTAAACAGACTGCTGGTAAGTGATAGGAGTCTGGAAGTGCATACATGTATGTACACATTATGGTGGACAGTTAATTTTGTGTGGAGTATATAATGATTAGGCATAGCCAGCACTGGTAAACAGCCTGGATTAATCGAAAAACCTTGGCGAGTACGGTGCCTGCATTAAATTCTATGTAATCGACCGAGACTTGCTGAATGCAATCAAAAAAAGGCGAAGGCGAAAGTGCGAAGATGCGAAGGCCAGAGTGCGAAGTTGGGAAGGAGCGCTACTATCGCCTTCGCACTTTAGGCATCACATCTTCGCACTTTTGCTCCTTCGCCTTCGCACTATCGCCTTTGCAACTTCGCATCTTCGCCCTATATTAAGGTCGGAGTGGCCCTATCGGAACATCATAGATATATGTAAATGTAATTGTTAAAGGGGCATGGTCACGATTTTGGTCAAATTCTATTTTTCTGTTTTCATTATTTACAATGCTTAAGGAAAGCATTTCTACTGATCAAATGAAATTTGAGGGTCAGTTGTAAAGTTATAAGCAAGATACAGGGCTCACAATTCTTTGTCATGTAAACAAGGCTCGTGCCCTAGGTTCAATATACCAGTAAAAATATCTTTTTCAAGCTGATTTGTCTATCTTCTTATTCATTTTAAGCATAAATAAACAGTTCCTTATGTTTAACATATTCATTAGGTCTAAAATTAGAATTTTCACTTCAACATTCAAAATGTAACGAATGACACTCAAATTTTGGTTGCCTACTTAAAATGTCTTACTAAAGCATTGTAAACATTAAGATCGGAACATTTTTTTTTATACTAAAATCGTGACAATGCCCCTTTAAGATGACAACCATACCCCGATGCAATAGGTCAATGTCTTGTTATAACGGAAGGATTTTTATTTTCTAAGCTTTACCCCTTCTTTCACTTTAAGTTTATTTGAATATGAATTATAATTTCTGTTACTTTCTGTAAACTGCAGCAGTAAAAATTACAATAGTGTAAAGGCTATTTCACAAATGCTGAAAAATATACTGAACAACTTTAATCTACAAGGGGGTCACTATTCTACAGGGGTCACTTTTCTTCATGTGGAGTGTGCTCATATTTATGAAAATGACACTTATTCTTCAGGCAAAGGGGTCATTTTTCTACGTAGAATAATGACCGGGGGGTCATTATTCTACGTTGAAAAATGACCCCCGGTCATAATCTACGGGGGTCATTATTCTTCATTACACCGGAAAGGCGTGGGAGTTTCGGCGGCATGTCTTTAATGCCGGCGAAGCGACGGGCGTCTGGATATAGCGAGCTGCTGACGAAAACGATACTGTCACCAAGTGGGAAAATCGATGGTAGTTTGAAACGACCTTTAACAAGGGCAAAATTTGTCCCCAAATGTCAGTCAGAGTTCGTGTGTACCAAAAAAACAACTGTGTACGCAGAAGCTGACAAATATGCTGTATGGTTCGCCTCAGGCTATAGACGTTTCAGCATGAGTAACTATTAAGAAAGGTTTTATACATGTATAAACAGTCCCACCCCGTACAACGTTTCTACCAGGAAAATTACAACTAATAAATGTTTAAAGATATCCAATCCGCAGCAATGTTCGATAACTCTTAACAATCCAGAATTTGCTTATTCGTACCACAAATCTGCCTTTTATATAGACACTTTTAATTATTCTTGAAGTGTTAATATTACGATAAGCCATTCAACGAACTGATTGGGTTAGCAGCTCCACGGAGGCCTACTAATCACAGGTAAAGTGGTTAGAGCAACTGATGCACCGGTACAACCTTTTTTCTAATTTGAGTACGGTTAGGTCATTGTCTCAGTTGAGAACATACAATTGTATAGGCATATTGCCTGGGTTTTTTTTAATCATTCAATATATTTATTATATTTATTATTGAATAAACACTTCTTAAATTCTTCTTTAAGTTTCTAATTTCAATGTTAACAAATTCTCGGCCAATATCTTACTGGCATTTTTCAAGTTATAAGAGACATACAGCTCAAGTGCTCACATTTCATTGCTGAAAAAGCCAAAGGCTATGATGGATGGCTGTCCGAAAATAATTGCATTAAAGAACGATTAGATTAAAAACAACTTCTAAATTTTTATTTGTCGACTAAACAAAAAAGATGTTATTTACCATGCAATTTCGTGATATAAGTATCAATTTTCAGTCAAAAATTTCGACAATGAAAGAACTCTGCTTTATATGACGAGTTAATTTAACAGGTGAATAAGATCCACGTCCGCTGAAATAGGGGATTGTGTGTTTTATATCACGCTTGTATATACATATGATACGTCGTATAAAAAGCTATTGGAAATGTTAGAAATGCCGATATAAAAGTAAAATATTAATTCAATAAACCAAATGACAAAGCAATATTTAAGTCATCAAGTACGATGACCTCCATTAAGTCCTCGACCTTTCAAATGCTTTGATCGAATGCTTGACGAAATGAAAGAGACGACAGTGTTCAAAAGCTACATGTAAGAAAGCCTGTTGGATATGCCAATAAATTGTCAATGAGATGTGCAGAACGATTTCAAACTTTCATTTCATAGTTCTGTGGCTGAATTGTTTCAAGGCCTTTGAATGTCATTCTTTGTGCTGTTTTTGCTATATAGGAAACCAAACCCAAAATTTGTCAGTGTGATGATCTTTATTAAACAAAAAACACTACGACGAATGCACGCAGTAATTTATGGGTATTGATTGCATAGTATTCTGATTACTTTATGTAAAGAGAAATGAAAATCTTCTTATTCATATTCATTGAAGTGTAAATCTGCGATTGCATGAAAAGTACTGAGGGTGGGGGGGGGGGGGGGGGGGGTAGTATAACAGCAAATTTATTTCAAAATAATTATTTGACGTTGAAAATATTATATTCTTTCAGAACTTAAGCTACGAAAGAATAACTAATATCCATAAACCCAAAGACCTCCATTTAAATTCATACATGATCAGTGAACAAGTTGCTGTCCTTTAAAAAAGGACTGCAATACGTGGACCATATGCACGTGTTTCCAACGAAAACGTGAAAGTCTTAAGATTATCTGAGATTCCTACGACTCTAGCCGCCTACTTTTAACCACTAAATTTGTACGTTGTATTATATATGTATAGCCCTGACTTTTCATCTCAGAGTTTAGGTTCATACCTCTAAAATAATTATGATCTTTATTAATGAAGACTGCATGTATAGTATCAGGCATTCGGCGAATTCTACTATTTGCGCAAAAATTACGCTTTGCACTACTTTGTTAACTATGCAGTGACAGCTTTGAGTAAATTAATTTCATATTTTGATGTAATTTTCTTTGAGATTTTAACTTTTATACAGTGACAGAATTATTCAGTCATCTATTATATACAGTCACATAATTATTCAATCATACTTAAATGCTTAATTCTTAATCGGGAAGTTTTCGGAAAACAAGAAAACTTTGCAAATTATGCTATTTGATGCCTGTTGTAGTTTCGGCATAACATTAACTTATTTCATAATACTGACAGTTCATATCATATGCCGATCATTTCCTTAAAAGGAATTCTTTGTTTCTGTACTGTTTACCGACAACTTTACAATTACAGCGCCTTTGAACTTATGTGTACATATAGCATAGAATCCTGATCCCGATTCATGTGCTTGCCTGGTTCCCTAAGCAACCCATTACGCACAGGAACCAGACTAGCTCATGCGCAGGCTGAATTTTTCCCATATCATCCGGTTTAACCTCGCTTATATATTTTTCTGCGTGGACCTCAGGGTCCACGCAATAAAGGGGCATGGTCACGATTTTGAGTAGATTTTATTTTTCTTTTATGTTTCTTTATAAGTTGTTAGAAATACACTTCTAATAATCAACCTTAATCTAAGTGTCAGTCGTAGAGTAACTATGCGTAAGAAAGATAAAGAGCTCACAATTCTTTGTCATGTAAACAAGGATCGTGCCTCGTATTTGTCAAGTGACTTTGAGTTTATTTGTTTACATTGGTTCAATATACCGGTAAAGGTTCCTTTTCAAAATGATTTCTCTCTGTTCGAATTTTTAACATAAATAAATAGTTCCTAACGATTTACACACTTATCTAAGGTCCAAAAATGGAATTTTCACTCCAAAATGCAAAACGTAGACCAAAAAATGACGTAAGCTTTGTTTTCATGACATTTACACAACGACTGAAACTCAAATTTTTGGTGACTGTTAGAAATGTCTTACTGAAGCATTGTAAACATTGAAAACGGAATAATAACTTCTGACCAAAATTGTGAATATTTCCCTTTAAAAAGGTTCTGTCTAAAGAAAAAGGAAAACATATGAAATAAAAGTTAAAATGTATTGGATTTTTCTTTAATGAATGATAGTTTATAGTTAAACAAACCTATTATTTTTTTTAGGTCGACCCGATGGTTAACTAGTTGACCACCCAGCCCACACATTAAACGAAACGTAATCCAAATGTTTACCGATATTTTCTTCAAATAGAGGTAGGTGTAATCGAAACAATATCCGTTGCTACATGTATTCTAGAATGGATTTAACAGTTCAAATTTATATTGGTCGCTGAATCGTCGCTCAATCATCGAACGTTTTGGGAAATGTGAATAAGATTGAGGTTTAAAACATTCCCCCGGACCCTCTCCCCCCACTCCCACCCCCATTCATTACCCACCCAAATGTAACCAGGTTTATTTGAAGCAATCGACTAAATCAAATTTAGAAAATTGGATGCATTTTTCTTCTTTCTGTTACACTCAGAGATGACTGTTTAGGCCTATAACCAGGTAATTTCGTTGGTTTTTGTAATTTTGTATTTGAGATTTTGATTTGTTCTTATCTAAATGTTTGCATATACTTCAGACGACAGGAGGTTTAAGCCAAATACTCCAATTAGCGCCGAATCGTGGCGTATAATGACATCTGAGCTCTTTCAAAAGGGCAGGAGGTATTTATCTAGAAATAACTGACTAAAAATATTCCACGGTTTCGAATGCTAATCTGAAGTTCAATAATCTAAACATATGTACAAACGTATTACCCTCGGATGACCAAAACTACTTCAAACAAACAAAAACCCGAAAATAATATACTTTTTAGGAACACCCACTCGATTAAGATGTGCAAGGCCATTTTCAATGGAAAATTCAGTAACACAACAGATAGCCTCCTTATCAACACTCATATACTCGACACCGCTTCTTGTTTAACTTCAAACTTTGACACCTCGTTGAGAGACCTCTTATATTCCATTCCATGTTTAATTAAATGACCAATTTGTTTGGAATTAATTTTTTTAAATGTAGCACATCATGAATTGAGGTTTTTGCAGCAAAATGAGATTCAAAAAATACAGCTCAATTGCTTTAAGTGTTTCTGCGTGAACATCTTGTAGTAATTTACACGTTATATAAAACATGAAAATTATTCTTACAAAATTCATTCATTTGATATAAATATCATGACTATTGACACTTCCACAAACTAGTGAAAATTATCGTGTGTCACTTGAACCACATTAACACATTCTGACAACTTATAAACCTTGTAAATGAATCAAATCTCCATCTTCTATTTATCCGTGTACGTGTAAAAAAAAGTCCATTTACACCATTTATTTATTTTTAGATCATTAGAAATTTGATAATATGTTGGAACCCATTATAACTCGGATTATTGTGCCAGTGCCAAGGTGACATTTATGTACCCGTCTAAGCTGCATGTATAAAAAAAATCGTATATACTATATGATAGACCATTGCTTAAAGAATGTATAAATACCTTTGTTATTAATGTATCTCACCTGTCAGTAACAGGAAAATAATTTTTCCCATAGGAAAAACAATTTTTTATGGGATATTTGGAGTTTCCTACCGGAATAAAAGAACCTCCGATAGGAATTTAAATTCCGATAGGATTTGGACCAAAGTCTCTCAGGATTTTAAAATCCGATCGGAAATCGTTATTTTCTATAGGATAACTACCTATCTGAATCAAATTCCTGCAGGAAATACCTTTCTCTTATAAAAATTATAAATCTTATAGGGTAAGTAGAAAATCCTAAAGAATTTTGAAAATTCCCTGTAGGAAGATTATTTCTCCGATTGGAATTTTTATTTTCCTATGGGATATTATTCTTTAAAGGTAAATATCTCACCTGTAAGGTAAGACACACTAAAAACAAAAATTAATATACACTCTATAGACAATGTCTATCAATTGGTAATAATATATGGATTTTTACGAAACTGCATCTTATGGTGCAAAAAAATCCACATTATTGAAATTAGCAAATTTATCCAGCACAGGGTTTTTATAAACACTTAGGCAGGTAAAACTAAATAAATGTTTTTAGCTGGTAATATTAGAAAATGAATCAATATATTTTTACCACATGTTTTTTTTAAGGTAAAGTTTAATAAACAAGAAAAAAATTATAAAACTGAAAAAAAAAATGTAATTTTAAATGAAACAGATCTTGATTAGAAAGATCGTGTGTCTGACACTTATCAAAATTGAAGGCATGGCTATTATGTTATTTAAAATGACGTAGATGTAAGGAGAGAAAAAGATGTTTGTTCCTCTGTTTTTGGGTAGCCATTTTGGATCACTTCTATTGTTGAAATTATGCACCATACATTTATTTTATTCATAAATTCATATTTCATAATGCCAATTAAACCATATAAAATAAAATACTAAAGGAAAAATTATATATTTACAGAGTTTAGTAGGGGACTATAATTTGTGGAGGAAGGTTTTTTATGAAGAAAATGAACATTTTTCATAACTCAGTTTTTTAGGAGTACCGTGACGTTTGCTTCCTTATTTTCTATGCAAAAAAAAAATTCCAAATAGTTTGTACATTAGAATGTCTTCATTTTGTTACGAAAAACAGATTTTACAATTTTTCAATATTTCCATAGACTTGTGTTTGCAAATTTAACTTATATTTCAAAGAAAAATGAATCCAATTCTTGGCCTAAAATTAGCTTACATGTATTTAATGTCATATCTAAAATTTTACATAATAGACCCATATTTTTAGTTTTCATTACTAATTAGATTAGATAAGATTTTTCTGACAAGTCTATCATTATTTGAGAAAAAGTTGACATTTTAAAATAATTTGATTTCATAATTAAATCCTTTCATTGTTAAATCGTTAATTGATAAAAAAAGCGGGTTTTTTCCTCAGTGCAAAAAGGTCAAAAAATAAGTAAGAGGAAGACATTTTAAGATTTTTCTTTATTATAATTTTAATTTTATTTATTTTACAAAGTATACATTTGTATTTGATGCCATGGTTTATTCCGATAAAAAAAAGAGGGAAAAGCGATTTATTTGCAATCTGCACTTCAATTGCAGAAAAGGTCATATCAAATACAACGTAGCGCCGAATGAAGCATATAGACTCCAAAATTTTGTTTTGAATATCGGTAAAGCTATGTGTATAGATTTAAAAAAAAATACTTTAGAAAAAACTCTTAAGACTTTTGATAGCAGGATCCAACGTCTTTAAGTTGATTACCGATATACCGATATATATATATATATATATATATATATATATATATATATATATATATATATATATATATATATATATATATATATATATATATATATATATATATATATATATATATATATATATATATATATAATTAAGTAAATGTTCATATTTCTCATATCCTCGTATCTTGTCCACTACAATTCTTTCCAATTACTTATAAAATAAAACATTGAACAATTTATAGATAGTACATGTATCTTATTCATATTGAATTAATAACTCTACATTGTGCGCAGTAACAGATTTTCTCCCACTTTAAAAGAATAAATTGACGCCAACATCTAAAATGACTGACGCACATGTTTTATACCCACACAATAATATTAAATTGGTTAGCGACACAAGATAAACGTGTGCCAATTATTCAACTTGAAGTTAATAGAAGTGTCGTTTTACTTATTTACATTTTTTTTAAATTACCAGTGAGTCTATGACTTATATTATTAGTCATGGACTCATTGACAGTTAAAAATTGCTAATCAATTAAATACAAAAGTATTAAAAAGTCTTTCAGACATCCATCATTCACCTTTTAGTCACACATCAGTTATCTTTCTATTACTTTTCTGACATCTTTCAGTCATCTTTCAATCATCTTTCAGTCATCTTTCAGTCACACATCAGTTATCTTTCTATTACTTTTCTGACATCTTTCAGTCATCTTTCAATCATCTTTCAGTCATTTTTCAGTCACCCATCAGTTATCTTTCTATCACTTTTCTTAAATCTTTTAGTCATATTTTAGTCACCTTTAAGTCATTTCTAATCCAATTTCACCTTATCTTCCATTCACCATTTAGTCATCTTTTAAATACATTTTAGTCATCAGTCACATTTCTGTCACATTAAGTATCATGCAGTGGAATTTAACGGGCCACTCTTATAACTTAACCACTAGAATGACTTAAACATATTTGTTTTTCCGCCTTTCTTTTATACACAGTGGCCATTTTTCAAGACTGGGAGATTTTTTACCTAACATTCTGGATAAATAATCACCACTGTCTAGAAGTCTAAAATTCCAATAAAAGCATGTCAAAGTCTCGTATAGGAAATAACGTTTCTTTAGAACTTAACGCATCTATAAAATTTTCATAGATATTTTTTTGAGCAAGATAATTGTTTACTGGGTGAAATTCCAACTTTAAAAGCTCGTGAAAACTTTCTGCAATGGTAAATTAACTTTCGACAGTTGTAATTATCCGTGAAAAATATGTTGCTGTTTATATAAGCTGGAAATTGATTTAAATGTTTCGTTTGACATTTTCAATGTAAAATTCAAACAGTGTGCGCGTAGCAAAGGTCTTTGATTTAATATGTGACACTTAATAAAATCTTTGCATGTATTTCTTTGATTCAATCAATTCTATTACTATCGGAACTGCTACAACGTACTGCAAACTAGCATTTACATGGTAAACATATGCAATTATACTATATACATATTGGCCGCGTATTCTATTTTGCATTTTTTGGCGGAATTCCGCTTCCACTAAATCACGTTCATTACTAAATGCCACGCATACGTGTCTATAAGAATAGGAACATTTATGTCCGGAAAACGCTAATTAAATCCTCGCTAAACAATTGTGAGCCAAATACCGTATCAACACAATATACTTCATATAACGTTAGCAGTATACAACTTAAATCATGAATAAAAATAGCCTTTATTTACGTTACACAATGTAAACAAGCTCACTGCATGCAATTGTGATATCAGTTTAATATTTCAGAAGATTGTACAGACGAAAAATACATTTGTCCCTCCTAATTATTTGCACATCATCATATGCCGAATTCCGAGAGTGGGGTTCGTTCCCTCTGCGATTAAGGACAGGACACCCCCATCACCCCCCCCCCCCCACAATTTTAAGCCCGGGGTAATCAGATTTTCCTTTATAGAAATACCTTTAAGCTCGTGTAAACAACATGTTCTATTTCAAATATCTAAAAATCAACAGAAAATAATGATTATTGTAAATCACCCCCTCCCTGGATTATCCTCTTTTTGTATGCAGGTTGGGGTGTTGTGTTTGAATAATTGCTTATTTTCAGTTAGTTATCAGATATTCAACATGAAACATTTTGTGTACATAACTTTAAAGGAATTTCCTTCAACAAGAGTCAACTACCCTGGGGATGTAAATCCGGTAAGGGGGCCCTGTCTTCAAACACCTGTGGTAGTGTAGTTTACTGTTACCAATAGACATTCTACATGTATAAACTGGACTGTAGATATTTTGAGAAAGAAAGAAAGAAAGAAAGACGAAGTTTAAAATTTAAGACGCTGTGCTCAATATGTATTGAGATAATACAATATTTGAATTAAAAAATGGAGCTAGAAAAAGGGAGGGGGTGTCAAAATGTCGAATATTTTTTTTCTCTGGCTTACGACATCATTAAAAATAGCAAATCCGGACACATACATGTAGATACGCTCTTATCACGCTTGTTCCGACGAATTTTACGCGGAAGTAAATTCGTGGTACTCGTATCTAATCTTCTTTATACCGAGCGATATCGAACTCTGTTTTAAATGACAGTATTGGAATGGGTATTGAACTTATATGAATATATCGGTGAATTTGTCCTAATAAATATCTGCATGGCAGAGTATTATGAATGGTATTCAAAAGGCGCACTCCATAAAATTATACGGTCCTGTCAGACATGGGAATATATGTCTTTCGTTTGCCGTCTCTTAAAGGTTTTCATTTTAAAAAGTTTAGTTTGAGAATAATTTCGATTAATATTATGATCAGATTCTCATTTGGGGTTTTTTCTGCGCGGAAATGGGGGGGGGGGGGTGTTTATGTTTATGCAGAATAAACAAAGCAACAACTTTTAATAGAAAAATGGGGGATCGGTGGTATATAGCCGATGCAGAAATTACACTGTACAACAAATACGACAATCAACAATTTAAAAAAAAATGAAAGAAAACTTATTTCAACCCAGGAAAAAATTTGATCGAAGGTAACACAAGGCTTATAACGACATAATAAACTTTTGTATGCCTGATAACAACGACGGAAAATTGATAATTAACATGTTTCCTTACCTGAACTTGCGTTAAAGCTCATATGAACATTCACCTTTTAAATTAAAACTGATATGTACATGCATTTGCAGAGACATGAGCAATAACGGCCTCTTATGCGGGCTTTAAATGGAAAATAAATCAAACACTTCACCGCTAATCAGTTTGCATGAGCAGACACAGGAACGAACAAAAAAAATGTTTCCCCCACTTATATTATTTTGAGGATGACGGTAGATAAGAGTTAATGACCATGTACATGTACAGAAAAGGTAAAGATTCCGAGGATTGGGGTTATATATGTTAGATGCCAGATACCCTCCCTACCCCTCCCCCCCCCCCCTTGTTTGTTTTCATTTATGAATAGCCAGAAAAATATGGTAACATCATTTTTAAACACTCATCTTTTAAAATCGCATTGGCATGTTGTTGAAGAAATATGCGCAGATCTAGAAGGAGTGGGGGGTGGGGTGGGGTTGCCTTGTGGAAAAATCGATTTTTTTTCAAATGTCATTATAAATTTGCCTAGGAGCCCACCCCCTGGGAAACGTACATATCTTTTGGACCCCCCCCCCCTTTCCCCCGGAACATTATTCTGGATCTGTGTATGGGACTTCTTTTTTTGTCATACATGTATAATAGGTATAAAAAGGTGTGTAAATTAACTGTAGTCATACAGGGAATAGATTGTATGTTCTCACTGCGAATCTACAAGCGTCGCTATCATATATTAACAAGAGCTTGGACTTTGGGTAGTTGTGTTAAGCAGCAATATGAAGTAGGCCTATCTATTTTATCGCTGGCCACTCAGATATGGCTCTTTAAAATCAACTAGATTTGTCTGACTTTTGAGCTAAGACAACGCAATCGGTGTAAATTTAGCTTGAACCAGAAACAAAAACAAAAAAAAAAAACAAAAAAAAAAACAACAAATAGCTGACTAAACGATGATATTTACATTTATGACCTTATGACGAAAATGATGGCATAGTATATCAAATACAGTACTAAATATCAAAGTGTGTGTGTGAGAGAGAGAGAGAGAGAGAGAGAGAGAGAGAGAGAGAGAGAGAGAGAGAGAGAGAGAGAGAGAGAGAGAGAGAGAGAGAGAGAGAGAGAGAAATGAATGGTTAGTTAACGTGTGTATATTTGACTTTGTTATATTGTATGACAAATTTATTTATATAATTGGCTTGAATTTGAGATGTGCATTTACGTTTAGAAACCTTCAGATACGTGACTGTATAAAAGTTTATGAATTTGATGTTTGGGAAGGATATATGCGTATGTATTCTTAAATTAATGATAATAATAATATAATGAGTTTATTGCATGTAGCGTAATGCTTTCGTATTTAATACGACTTGTAATATCATTGATCAGCTCTATTCATGTAATTTACATGAACAGAGCTCACCAATGATATCACATGCCGATCATTCCTTAAAACGAATACTTGTTTTTAAATTGCGTTGAAATGAGGATGTACGGTCACATTTGTTCCATAGATATTTTGTGTACAAAAAAATATAGACGAATTTGATGTTTAAACACCAGCAGCGGGAAAAAAACATTTACCAAACGTTTGAACTGACGTAACATTTTATTGGCGAGCTTAAAGAAAACTTAAAAGACCTTCCCCTTTGTCTTTGCAACTTACAACTACTCTGCTTTCAGCATTGTCGGAAAAGCCGCATGATGGGGGTGACGATGAATGAACTGTTTTACACGAAAACTTTCGCAAACACATTATATGGCGTTATCGTAGGCGTGGATCAGACACTTATTGCATGCAGATAACATTATTTATGTCTCTGCTGCATATCTGAAATGAATTTTTCTTAAACAGTACCACAGGGTGAGAATTTATCACCAAAACAAGTGTCTGCATCTATATATATATATATATATATATATATATATATATATATATATATATATATATATATATATATATATATATATTGAAACACAATAAAATCCACAGTGGTCGGCGAGTTATAGATAAAAATTAAATAAGAAAACACGAAAAACGTTCAATATAGCTTAAGTGCTTTCATTTTAAAATCTTCAGAAGCTATATAAGCTATATTGAACGTTTTTCGTGTTTTCTTATTTAATTTCTCTCTCTCTCTCTCTCTCTCTCTCTCTCTATATATATATATATATAGATGTGTTGTATTTAAAACAAAAAGCATATTCAAATCAGAGAGAGAGAGAGAGAGAGAGAGAGAGAGAGAGAGAGAGAGAGAGAAAGGAACGAAAACTCTGAGAAATAAAGACAGGACCATGATAATCAATATGTACGTCATAACATAGAGGCGTCCCATACAGTGTACCACCTTAATGTGCATATAATCCTCACGTCTGCTGGTGGCATGCGTTTCAAACATGCATACACATGTGACTGATACATGCATAACAGTGAATCATAGGAATGTAAAGGATAAATTTGCACACTTACGTAATGTTAAATAACCATGTTTCATATACATTGGAATTTTAATATGAGGTAAATATCAATTTCGTGCTTCAAAACAAGGTAATATGACGCTGATTTTGATTGAATTATGCATAGATAGCGTGGATCTAGCTCAATAGCCAGACATATCTATAATAACCATGACCTGTGTGGTCAGCAATGAAATAGACAGGCCTACGTCACATTGCTGTTTGACACCAACTACCCAAACTCCAAGCTCTGGTTAAAATGGTTCTATGTCTACATTAACCAGTTCATCATTGAACTTATAACAGTTTGAGGTAAACAAATAGCTGGATTTTGTGGCCATTGGGTGAATATTGGTCACTATGGCAAATCCCATAACAATTATATAATGTCATCGCCACTTTATCAAGACCATTGAGCTTATAAAATAATTATAGCTCAGGTGAGCTAAAAAGGGCAAAGAAGGGCATATCACTCTTTGTACTAAGTAAGCCACTCGGCCATTGCGCTTTGAAATCAACAAGATATGTCTGACTTTTGAGCTAAAATCACGCAATCGGTGTATATTTCACCCAAAACTAGCATACGAATTTGTAGTGTCATTTTAAACTTGTTTTGACGGAAGAAATAGATAGTGGATACTATATATAGTCAATGAGCAATTTATTATTAAGGCCCTTAAAATACTAGATATTTCAGCTTTTATTTGAAAGAAATGTGAAGAGGAACCAAACAGAGGTATAAATTCGGGTGCAATGATAATTTGTCTTGTATTTATACTTGTATGTGGAATTGACAGGATTTTTAATGAATATATTAAAAATACATGTGTCATTCTGCTAAATCTTTATGTGGAGTTATTTAACAAGATTTTTGAAACTGGAATTATACCTACACAGTGGATACATGGAAACGTTATCCAAATTTATAGAAATAAATGTAACAATGCTGATCCATCAAACTATAGACCAATTACACTTATAAGCTGCCTTGGAAAATTATTTACTTCTATCCTTAGTGAAAGATTAACTGAGTATGCAAGTAGAGTAGAACTTATTTTAGAAAATCAAGCTAGGTTTCGTATAGATAATTCGACTATTGATCCCATTTTTTCGTCATATTCTTTGATAGAATTATCCAAGACATTTAAAATAAAATTATTTTATGCTTTTATAGATTTTGAAAAGGCCTTTGATTCAGTTTGGCGTGTTGGTCTATGGAACAAAATTTTGTTGAACAATATTGATGGCTAGTGTTTTAACTTTATTACAAATATGTATATTCATTTAAGTATGGAGACATTAGTTTTGAAATTGTTGATAATTTTAAATACCTTGGAGTACACATTTGGAGTAAATTCAGGTGACCTCTTGCTATCTGTTTTTGTCCGTCGTCGTGCGTTGTCCGTTAACAATTATTTTACTTTTAACTTCTTCTTAAAAACTACAAGGCTAAGTGTTACCATTTTTGGTGTGAAACATCTCTATAGTATATAAGAGGAATCTGAATTGTAAAATTTATTGCTCTACCACCCCCGGGGCGCCATAGGTGGGGCCAAATATGCAAAAAAAAAAAACCAAAATTTTCAAAAACCTTCTTCTTTACTCCTACACTTTTGAGGAAAAAACTGGTTGCATGGTTATGATGTCCATGAAGCCCTCTACCAAAATTGTGAAATTCATGGACCCTGTGTCAGGGGCTCAGGCTCTAGGGTGGGGTCAATATGGCCATAAAGTAAAAATGTATTAAATCTTTAAAAAATCTTCTTTACTCCCACACATGTGGGCAAAAAACTGAATACTTGGTTATGATGTCCACTATTTCCTCTACTTAAATTGTGAAATTCATGACCCCTGGGTCATATTTTATATTATATAATATTTCCTATATTTTGATATTAAGCTCTTCTTTTACAGGAGACCAATATTGTCTAAAAAGGGCCACGACCATCGGGCCCTCTTAAAAGGCCCATGATCTCGGTTTTAAGCCAAAAAAAAAAAAAATATTCCACCTGTTCGGTGCGATTTATTGGCTTTTACAATATCAGATAATCTTCCATACAAATCAATTATCTTGAAATGTTATAGACTTGCACTTTATAATTATATTCACCAGAAAAATCGGTCTCTTAGAGTAAAACAGTAAGTGATCATTAATATATAGATCTTTTACTGATATTGTACTGAAATATAAAATACTCGTATGAGAATTGTGCATTCCAGGCGTTTACTGTTGAAAGGCGGGGGGGGGGGGGGGGGGGGTATTGAGCGTAAGGCACTACCATACGAACTTGTTATAATAGAGAGGTTTAGCAAACCAACGTGTACGCGTACGTGTACGTGTAGAACGGAAAATATGTGCATTACGTCATCAGTTTGTGTAATGACGAATTTCTACACGTATGTACCCGAATGAACGTACGTGTAAATTGCAAAGTACCCGTAAGGTCAAACTTGTAGCCTCTGTTTCCCTGTTGTCTATTAATTTTAAAAAATATGTTAACTTTTTTTAAGCCTGAATATTCAATGCGAATACTGATATCTACCAACATAAATTTTCATTAGCGTTTAATATGTTATTGGAGTTTTATTTCACGCATCTCTTCCTCTAAAACATGCAATGGCTCCGTTATCTCATTAATTTGCGATAAATAAAAATGTGCATATATAATAAATGATGTTTAATAAAGTTAACACATGCAGAATTCCTACTTTTCGTTTATAACTAACATTCTCAGCTTAGTAGGAGAGGATATCCATAATTACATTAAAACATTTAAACGTACAAGTACACGTTACAACTGCTAAACAAGAAAAGTAATTGAGCTGGTACGGGTAGTTCTAACTTGTAACCTACACGTACAAGTACACGTACACGTTGGTCTGCTAAACCTCTCTATTAACGTCTTTTTTTGCAATTTGAAAGGGCGTAATATAACGCCCATTTCGCATCAAAACACATTTTGGAAAACGTTATAACGCCTTTAGAAAAGGCGTTATAATGCTTCTACAAAATGTTTATACACATTAAGCAAAGGTCTGATAACGTATTATAACGTCTTCATTTTTTTTCGCAGGGGGGGGGGGAGGGTGTCAATAATGGTACGACTGCACTTAAAAAGGTGCAATCGTACGAATTTTTACTTGAAAACTGGCAGAGTGTTTTCATAATGATTTTTTAAGTAACAAGAGTCAACATAACAATGTTACATAAAAAGTATATATAAATCACTCTGTATTTTCGCTTAAAATGTAGAGTCATTCTTGGACTTCTGACTTTTAAATCTAGAACATACTGCAAACCTAACAATTTACATAAAGCACATTTCATAAAGAACCACCTTATATAACAAGGCCTTGGACTTGCAGTAACTATCCATTTCGTGAAAGAACTCTGTGAAAAAACTACTAGGGCTATGTATAGTGTATTAGGTAAATGTAAAAAACACAATATGTCAATTGATTGTAAATTAGATATGTTTGACAAAATTGTGAAACCTATTTAATTATATGGATTTGAAGTTTGGGGTTTTGGTACATGTAATATAGCACTGGTTGAAAAGTTACATCTGAGATTGTGTATACATATCTTAAACCTAAAGTCTTCAACACCAAATTATATGGTTTATGGGGGAACTTAGACGATACCCACTAATAAAGTCCGCATGATAGCATTTTGGAGTAAACTTGTCTTTTAACAAAATAATAAAGTTTCGTCAAAACTACAATATGTAATGGGTAAAATGAACAATCCGTGGTTTAAATTTATTGTTAAAATATTGAATGATTGTGGCCTAGATCTATCTTTTATTTAGTGCCAACAAACTGTAAATATCCAGTGGCTTTACAAAACTGTTTTTCATATACTTCTAGACCAATTCAAGCAGTCATGGAATAGTAAAATGTATAATTCATCAAAAGGAATTAACTATAGAATTTTAAATACTACAATATCCTTGGATAAATACTTATTAGATCTGCCCTTCAAATATAAGATTTTTTTTTGTACTTTTAGAACAAGTAATTCTAAATTGCCTACAGTACGAGGTAGATGGTATGATATACTTCGTGAAAACCGTATATGTACCATATACATAACTGTATTGACATAGGAGATGAATTTCATTATTTATTTCATTGTACAGATATAACATTTAACGTCCTTGTTAAAGTGGTCCTAAACCTTTACAAGTCAGGTTGGAAAGAGGTAATGTATCCATATGTTATACTTTGAAATATTATAGGCAAAAGATGCAATATAAAAATAAATGCAAAAAACAATTGAGGTATACGTTATAACTTTTCTTTTTAATCAAGTTTAATTTTGATTATTTTTAGTTGTTCGAAAAATCATACCAAATTGTCAGTTGATGCACTAAAATACCTGCATTTTGCGCTAGAAAGCCTTAAATCAGCATATACGAATTGTCCCTTCTGAAGATATTTTGCTGACACGAGAACAATAAACCCGCCACTAGGGAATCCACTGTACAGAATATTAGATTTCAATGAAAACATTCATCCTCAATCCTTTGCGATGGTTGAACCTTCGACAACGACAAATAAGGCATACGAACTTTGTGTATGTAAATTTGACCAGGACGACGATCTAACGGTCAGCTACAATTACTTTGGTTATCTACATCATGTACTGACACTGATTTCAATATGACGCTACCCAAGTCCGTCAGGAAGAGCATTCAACTCCCATACGCGGATTTAGTAGACGGAAGAAAGATTTTGGGACCCCCTCCGTCCCCTTCACCCTTTAAAAATTCGTATTCTTATATTCACATAGTATCTCTACCTGAAATAGGCAAACTTACAAACAAAATTATTTTAATCCCCACCCCCCGTCCTTTTCTCGCCTCCACCCCATCCAACCCCACCTCCCTCTCAGATTTTTTTTAATGCACGCATGAATCTGGGATACATTAAATAATATTGTTATTACAGCAGTGTAGTCATTCACTTCACGGCGGGAGGGGGGTTTGGGGTGGGGTGGGGCATTAGTCTGCTCAGTTGCGCAGTCAATCGTCTAAAACGTATCTGGCATAGTAATATAGAAGTATATGGGACAACCACGCTTCATATTTTGGTTGTGGTGAAAGATAGTCAATGGAAGTTAACACATGTAAAGTGAATGACTAAAGTTCATGTATCAGTCAAAACGAAAATGAGAAAAGAAAGTAAAAAATTAAATATTTAATTGTAGTTCAAACTTCCGTCTTTCTCTTATCTGAAAGTTGGTGTAGGGGTAGGGGTGAAGTTTTTCGTTGCATGTTTTTGTAGCTCCATCGATTAGCTAAACATACGGATTATTACGTTGATTATCTATTTTTTTTCTGCATCATTCGATACTTTTGGAATCCATCGTATTACATTGCTAGTTCACTTGTTTTACGGACGTATAAGGAAATGGAATGTACATATCCAACCGCACTGACAACGGCTATCAACGACAGCCATGTATTAAATGCCCTACTTGTAATAATCAGAACAGATATGATAAAAAAAAAATGAACCCACCTTTGCCATGCTGTGAAACTTCACAACTTCAGCACTTATTAAGAAAAGTTCTCAGATATCCAGTACTCTGTGGTGAGTTCGACACTAGCTGGTCACTGCTTGGTCAAAGAAGTGCGCTCGGTTCGTGTATACTGAATTCTTCATTACGTGGGGGTTTCTTTTGTACGCTGTCTACACCGCTTTACTCGATATCCGCCCTACGGAAGCATATGCCATCCGGAAATTGTAAAACATAACATGCTTTGCATCACCGACACAACATATTTTCACACCGCCCTTGTTTATTAATACACAAAACGACATTTTTTCAACAGGGCGTACCTACACACACACACTTTCTTTCTCTCTTCTTTTTTTCTCTTTCGCTTTCCGGTGCAACGTAATGGACTTGTTCTCTCTCTCTCTCTCTCTCTCTCTCTCTCTCTCTCTCTCTCTCTCTCTCTCCATTTTTCCCTTTCGCTTTCCATGCAGTGCAACATAATGAACTTGTGCTCTCTCTCTCTCTCTCCTTTTTGCCCTTTCGCTCTCCAGTGCAACATAATGATCCTCTCTCTTTCTCTCTCTCTCTCTCTCTCTCTCTCTCTCTCTCTCTCTCTCTCTCTCTCATTCCCTTATTTCAGTCATTTGTCAGCCCACTCTTTTGCATAAGCATTCCAAACAAATTGCATCGTAAAGGAAATTGCCGTTTTCCGATATGAAATCCAAAGTGTTTATCATTTGAACAACACTCTGTATGCAGTAAGCTGCTTCAAATGATGATGAATAATGTTTCTTTAAGAATACGCCCATCTGTTGGTTTAACGCGCCATGGAATTACCAGTAGCTGCATCCTACAGGAAAGAATTCTATTAATGAGTAATCTAAATCAAAAAAGCCGAAAAGCTTCCAAGGACATTCACATTTTTTGTTGCACATTTTACATAGCATTAAACAAATAGCAACTTTAATTTGATACCGGTAAATTATCATTGTATAAGCTATACATGTATACTATTTAGTCAGCAGTATTTCTAAGCTAGAGGGTTCGGATTCCTGAATTGATTTCAGTATCTTAAGATATATATATATATATATATATATATATATATATATATATATATATATATATATATATATATATATATATATATATATATATATATATATATATATATATATATATATATATATATCTCTATATATATATATATATATATATATATATATATATATATATATATATATATATATATATATATATATCTCTTAAGATACTGAAATCAATTCAGGAATCCGAACCCTCTAGCTTGGGTTGAACTTCACAATAAATAAAGTTAAAGTACATTATTTGGTCAGTTTTTTACATGAAACAAATATATTTTAGATAATCGGATAAGAAAAACATTTCATTTTGAAATGCGGTGTATTAGGGTTTGCACACTTGCAGGGCATTGTCCGCAAGCGCATGTGGGCGGCAGCCCGTGTATACATGTATATGTAGCAGGCGATGAAATACACAGTGGAAAAATCGCAGCGGTCATCTGGAAACTGTCCCTCTGTCTCCTCTTTATACAGATTGGGAAACAGGACCCCCCCCCCCCCATGAAGGAAGTAACACCTTTGGAGGGTCAGCGCCAAGCATAACGTAAATAATTCAAAAATGACGATCCAAGGTTTAAACTACAAACATATAAGTCAGTTTGATGGTATTTACAAAAAAAGGACTTTTAAAGGACTTTTAAAAATATAAGCTTTGTACCTTTCAAATCATTTTATGTATAAAACCTTTAGTTATATAATAATATATACCGGGTAGTTTATGATTTTTTTCTTTTGTTTATTGTAGTAGTATCCAAGTTGCCGCAATTGCTGCATCAACGATCAAACTGATGAATTGCCATAGACACTCAAAAATCAAAACCGGAAAGCAGTTTGATGGAGTATGAATAGGTTCTTCGCCTCTAGGCTACTTCTTGCGTAGAATCTCAGTCTGTTGTCATAAAATTCATCAAATTTCCCTATTTCAAACGGGAGAATTTACAGCCGCATTGTTCAAACTCCCCCGTGAGGAGAAAAGGAGCAAATCGGATTTCACCATAAAATAATCTATTTGTTGCGCTCAACATTATTTTTCTTGACGATCCGGAACCGAATACCGATGTAAAATAATTAAATACTAAAGGTGGGGGTGGGTTAATAAAAATGATATAAGCAAGTTTATGAATCCTTCATTTTGAACTTTGTATCAAGGACATATATATATATATATATATATATATATATATATATATATATATATATATATATATATATATATATATATATATATATATATATATATATATATATATATATATATATTAACCAATTATACAAAACATGTTATATGCTTTGCGCAATCTAGGACTTGATGTCTTGGCCAATGGAATGTTTTATTTCTTTGTTTAGGAGAGCCAGTTTTAGGTATTAATATGACTCTGTCTTCGTAAAAGGCATTTTCAGAACTTTAAATTCGATGGCACCTGCATCGTGCTAATACGCATATGGCACCAAAAGTCTTAATTACTCTAAAGCACGATATATAATTGTTGCAAAACTTTCATTTTAACGATATTTGTATTTCCTAAGTGGGATAACGCCCAAACGTTTACAATGGCAAAGCGTTGCCTCATTGAAATGTGTTGCAAGAAAAGAAAAAAAAAACGAAAACCAATCATGATAACATTTTGAAAAAATAAAGGTTTATCTACCATGGCCGATTTATAAAGAAAGACTTTTGACATGTTGTAATTATCTTTTTTTTAAAATCATATTCAGAACATCGGTGTTAAAACCAGCACGAGTTTTAAAGTTGACAATTGCACAATGTAAACATGTAAATGAAAACACACCCACGTTTTGTTATGGGGGGGGGGGATATAGTTGACTCGAAAAAAACCCCCAACATTCAGCAACTTTAAATATCTGTCCAGAGATCCAATTTGTTAATCACGCAAACAATAAAAATCAAACATGATTTCAGTGATGATTTGTGAACTGCTTATTATGAATCATACTAGCTATAGTGTAACCTATCTTTAAAAATGTCAATTTTTAATTGACCTATAAACCTTAGAACAATTAAAGCTTAAATTTCATCACAAAAACAGAAACAATTATTTTTCATTTCAATAGCATTCTTAAAGCAGTATAAGCTATATGTTCCTTAGAAGAGAAATCTTTCCTCTGACAAAAATTAATGATATTTCTAACTTTATTTATCATAAAAGTTTAGTTATATCCAGACTTATCATACTTCAAGGTTTTTGCAGCAAGATAAAATTCTAAAAAAAAATACAGCTCATTTTGCTTTAAGTTAATTGGAAAACGAGATTGGCATTGCTTTTGATTAACTTTTATAATTAAACGCCCATTCATAAGATTTATCATATAATCAGAGTGGAGATTGGTTTTATTAGAAGCGTGACGCACAGTGTAACAATTAAACATTGATATTAAGGTTTTACGCGCCTTCAGGTGTAAAATAGATATCGGCAACTTCGGAAATTGTTTGCGTATTCAATACAGCCAAAAATTACTTATATTTGTGTAAACATATCGTTATGCAGTTATTGAAAAATGGTGCAAGTTATTAAAAATAATGTTAAGGACATCAAATCAAAAGTGGCAGAATGACTAGAAAGCACTCGACTATAGAAATATGATTAAATTTTGACACCACAATTCATGTTGCACACTTGCTTTCACGCAACCTCTCCCCACACCTTTCACACATCGTTAATCGTGTCTCGTATGAAATACTATCTGTATGCGTAAAATCATTATTCACTCAGTACATGCATAGTCATCGAAATGTTTATTAATGTCACCGCCCAGTATCCTCGCTCTTGTTTCATCACCAATGAGAATTTATTTGTTATTATTAAAGTAGGTATCAGCGTCCGAGTGGATATTCTGGTGGGAAAAAGGGGACGGCAGAAAATGTAATGACGTTTTAAACTCCTATATCTTTCGGTGTCAACTAAAGCAACATCCAGAAGTGCAGAAGTCAGCAGACGGTACAGATTTTTTGCTATTATTGTAAAAAAAATAATACAACCCCCCAAAAAGATGCTGAGGCGTCCTATACTTTGCTGCTTGCTCGTTAACGCAGCCATGCTATGTTATGCGCAACTTCGTCGAGACAACCTGCGGCCATCAAAGAAAGATAACTACACTTTCGATTTGCCATCACATTTGATGCAGTCGGGGAAACACGAATGCATTCTGACGATTTATCAAGACCTTCTAAACGGGGTTCCGTCAACAGGGGGATCCCCTCACCTCAATCTGTTCTCTACGCATGCGCAGATGTTTAACACAGTACGATGTCTCAAAGGAATTCAAACTGGTAAGTCTTTGGAAAAAAAAATTAACGTTAACCATTTTGTTTTGGTTTAGTTTTCATTTGCTTAACATACATTCTTTCGACACATATTAACACTCGTCATCAAAAGTAGAACTTAAAGAGAATGCATCGTTTTTTGAAAGGTTCCAGTTTTATTTGAGAATGTTACGAAATCAAAACCTTTTTCATTTATCCCGTGTATAAGTACAACGTATGTTTTAAACTCTTGATATATTTTGTTTTGTGTACTTTAAAAACAAAAATCGTGAAATAAAAGACGTAATAATGTCTTCTCAACATGCGTTACACAATGCCTAAAAGCCGTTTATAACGTTTATAAAAAATCATTTAACTTTTTAACTTTTGATTTTTTTTTTACAGCTGGCGAGAATTCTCGTACTTTCTTTATCGAACAGCCTTGGGATGAGAAGTTTCATCATTTTGAATTTCAAGCAAAGGTCGCTTCTACTCCGAATTTGAATTTATTTATGTCGTGTCCAAACACCAACGAACGCATGTTTATTGACCAAGTTCGAACACCGCTTCACCAGACGTTTAGCAAAGACATAACTGCACAGATCAAACGTCTCAATATCCCCGATAAAGCAAAATGCAACATTACAATAAGTTCTCCGAACGCTTTTTCTGCGTTGCATAAGAAACAGAGCGCAGCCGATGATTTCAGATTAATAATTCTGTCTAAAAAAGAAAACACTCAAACACAGCTCCGAGAAATCGCAGCGTTGAGCGCTGCAGCAAATGGCCGCCATCCTGACAAATCGCCTTCCAAACGAAGTAGTTCAAATGGATGCAAGAGAAAACAGATGAAGATAGACCTTTGGAGAATTGGATTTATGAACAAGTATGTCATCCATCCATCCACCGTCGATGTTGGGTCCTGTAGCGGGGAATGTCGTGCGAAAAAGGTGATTGAAAAGAACACGTCGAACAGAGGGGTCTTCCTCAGCCTGTACCAAATGACCCTTGGCACGAAGAAAGCAATGACAAGATGCATACCGGAAAAGATGATGAAACTGAGCGTTCTTCATGAGGACGAAACTGGGGTATACGTCAGCTATGTCGGTGACATAATCATTGATAGTTGTGCTTGTCAGTAGAATGCCCCAAAACCGATGACGTTGATCCTATGAACAGCTTCATGTAATTCAAAGTGCCTTAAGGTGGAATAACACATCATCACAAAATGGCTGACCGCTGATCGAAAAGACATTTCGTTTTATTAAAACGATTTTATGGAACATGTAACTTACTCCATAGCCGAGTGATTAGAATGTCGGACTTGTGATCATCCCTTCAACCTGAGTCCGAATCCCGTAGGGGCTTTTGTTGTTAGTTACTGGAATAATTATTTTAGATAATTCATTTTTCATCCCCAAACGTAAAACTTTTCACTTATTTGACATTTGTACAGTTCTTTTATTATTATATCTTCATTATAAAAAAAAAATCTGTTAATTTGAGTTACTTTTTCCAGGTGTGTTATTCCACCATAAGGTTGTATGGGACACACCCTTATTGTGAGGTACTATTTTATCGAAATAAATGGAAGTGCACTTGAAAAAATGTTGTTGTTTAATAAATTTTAAAAGACTTTTAAAGCTTAATGGTGAATTAAGCCTGTTACCTTTTTGTTTATTTCTTTCATGAGAGTTCCGGTGAAAGTTTTATATAGGTATGTTACAATGCACTTTGAAAAATTACGCAATTTGAAATTTTTTTTTCAAAGTGTGTTAAATTTTGGACCATTTTAACGCATTTTGAATTTTATTTCAGTACAGTATAGTATGCTTACGCAAGATAAACCCTTTGAATACTATCGAAAATAGATGAGTATTAATTGTATAGACACACACTTTCAGGAGGTATCGATGGTTGTGCTTGTCAGCAGAAGCCCGAAAACAGATGATATTGATCAAATGAACAGCTTCATGTACATGTAATTCAAAGTGACTTAAGGTGGTATGGGACACATCCCTACTGTGAGGTACTATTTATCGAAATTAAAGGAAGTCCGCATGAAAAAAAAATTAAAGTTGCCTTATCAATTTAAATGTCTTTTGAAACTCCTGTAATTATTAAATTTTCAAGTGTACTAATGCTCAATTTTGGAACCACATTATATCTTCTTGCAAATATGTATCATAACTTTCCTATAACAGTTACAGGATTATGCACTTAATACATATTTCTCTATTCATCTCTTTTCATTTTTTCAAAATAGAATGGCGTGTCTGTCAAATGTCACTCGCATTTCAAATTTCCTTAGCATCCACTCCTCACGTAGTTCCAATAATAGCGGTCTACAAATAAATGTTCAATAGTCTCATTGGGTCTTTTACAAAAGGAACAGACTGGGGATTCTTTAGCTTAAATTTTGTCAAGAAAATCATTTGTTGGTATTATTTTGAAATTTGAAATTGTAGCCAATGAGGTTAAGATTTTGTTGTATGTTTGTTTTAAAAAATAAAGCCTCTTTCGAGCCATTTATATGAAGATTAAGTTGGATCATCATACATGTTTTTGTAAACTTTTTTTTTTATAAGTAAAGAAGTATAACATAGTATCTAATGTTATGGTTATAGTATCTGAGAAGTCATCTGTAGGATCAGTGTCAAGCTTTTGGTACCAAAAATGCAATTGATGATTTAGCTAAAGAGGATCGATTATCCCTTTTGAAATACAAACCTAAAAACGAAGACAACAAAGTCCAATTTGTCACTACTTACCATCCTGTCCTTAGGGGTCTAAATGCAGTTCTAAAGAAGAACCTACCAATCCTTTAAAGCAATGATGAAATGGTTGAGGTTTTCAAAATCCCCCCCCCCCCCCCCCCCCGATGGCAGCTTTCAAGCGCCCTAGAAACCTTAAGGACATGGTGGTAAGAACCAAACTAAAGAACCATCTACCTAATTGTGGCTTTAAAACTTGTTCTGACACCAGATGTCTGTTGTGCAAACACAGCTCTGATGCAGACGACCTTTTAAGCCCCATTACTGGCCCTACTTACAACATTTTCGCAAATACTTCTCGTCGTACTGTCAATTGCATATACCTCATCAATTGTAAATTTTGTCATAAACAATACGTAGGGGAAACAGGAGAACACCGCAGGCGCATCAATAATCATCGTTCCACCATAAAAACTAAGAAAATTAAAGAACCCGGCAGGGAACACTTTAACTTAAATGGTCACAAATGGGAGGACATGATGGTTTTGGTTATTGATCACAACCAAGACTAGACAGATGCGGAGAGAAAAAGTAAAGAAAAATTTTGGATGCATTGACTGAAGTCATTCCGCCCTGACGGTATGAACAAATTAAGTGACTTCACCAAAATGAACATCAACTAAATCCTAAACTTAGCAATAGCACCATCATCATCGTTTTGGTTCCATGTACAAATATCATTCACGTTAATTATTCAACTTATTAGCTCGTTCCTTAATCGGTTTAATCTGTACGTCGGGTTCTTTTTTTGGGGAGTTGATTTTAATCAACTCTCCTATGCAGTTACTCTGGCAAACCGAAAGTGAAACAGTGTTTGGACCTAAGCACAAATCATCACGGCTGACAAGACTTAGTTCTTGGAAATAATCGATAAATTCGCTGTAATGAATTCTGAAGCATTGTTTTTCAAGGAAACGTATTTACTGATACCTTGAAAATATTCAGATTTTAAATGGTACGAAACAATCTAGATATTTTTTGTAGTGGTATGTATTCCAATGCTAGAGGTTACTATAGTATCGTTCAACCAGACGATCGGTGATTTCCGTAAATCTTCGACAAGCATAGAATTTCTCTTGCTTGTCGGAGATTAACGGAGACAGCCGAGCGTCAGGTTGAACGAAGCTAGAGTTCAATATTGCTTGAATCCATACAATTTTTCAGAAATATTTCGATTACTGATACATACATGTACGTTGATGGAATTAATAGTATTTTCAAATATTACACGACATGATTCATATGGGGTTTTCTCAAAATTCTTTTCGGAAGAGTCCGAGTAATCATATTTTAAAAAATGTGCGTAAATCAAAAACATACTAGTAATTATAAGAAACCACTAGCCATGCAAGATAACATTATCGTTGATTCTAACACAAATAATAATCGATAAAATCAACTCCCGTCATTACTTCAGTCCTTTGATTTTTTTTTGTTATTTTGTTATTTTTAATTGTTTTTAATCCATTTTTTTTTCTTTATTTATCTCCTATTAGTTTTTACACTCTTATGTATATTTATGAGGTCATTTACAGAGCCTGTCTTCCCTACAAACCTTCATTACAAATTATCTTACTAGTACAACTTAATTAACAGCAACCCCCAATTAGTAAATTAAATCGTTCGCGTTATCTTTCACATCTACACAGACCGTCCGCTGCGTCGGACGGGATTTTTCTCTCTCGGGCTTGACATCTTTAGTTTAATACAAAGATATAGTTGCCACGTTCCGATCTGGAGTTTTATATATTATTTAGTTTTTATATATTATTTTGTTTTTAGTTTAGTGCTAGTTTTGTAGATGTTTATTTTCTTTCATATGTGGTTTTTATTTTGTTGTCCTGAAGAAGGGACTGATTGTCCCGAAAATTTGACAATATTTTACTTCATTGTTCGTGTCGTTGGTTATTTTTAGTGCTTTTTTATATCTCGTCTTATAACCTTGTATCTTTTGATCCGACACTATAGATAACGAGTGTTGTTGGTTTGTTAGTGCTTCATATATATATATATATATATATATATATATATATATATATATATATATATATATATATATATATATATATATATATATATATATATATATATATATATATATGAATCAAATGATGATTTTTTCACTGAAATTCTACCGATTGTGGTAAGTATTCTAATTTCCATTGATTTAAAATCCTTTAAATATCTTACACTTAAGGTTGATAGTCAAGGGAAGACATCTCATCTAGCGATTGCAACTGAAGTTTGTCAATATTTATTCACCTGCAACTAATTTTTCTAAATCTCGTATTCTATTTTTGACAGTAGACTGCCGACTTATGAAGCGATGGTAGCGAAATACAGTAAATAAATAGAAGAAGAACAGCACTTTCATAATACGTATATAGTTGTCATCGGAACGATCGCTGCCCGGTATAAAAACACAATCTGTATGGCGCGCCTAGCTGTTCAAGGAGGGTGGATGGTCTAAAAATCGTCTATCATATTTATCTTGAATTCTAAGGTACATGTACCAATTACCATTTAGTAAAGAAAATACTTTCTTATTTTTCAGCTTTGGAATCTGAACATTTTCCTATACACTGTGGTATAATACGAAGCCCTTGTTTTAAAGGAGATCAATTAGTCCGCTTAGGTACACTGCAAGCTTCTGTCTGATCAGTTGATGTGTCCATAGGTGCGTCCCCTTACTCAATTTTTTGCCTTCCGATCCAATGGCGCTCAATGTTTTTAATATCAATTCAAATCAATTAAGCTTATTTTCTTTCTTTATTCCTAAATTTGCTTTTAACATTGAAACCTTCTATTAAGGTGGTCTGTAACCCTACATGTATGCACATTATCTGTTTTTTGATGTTTTGTAACGTACATGTATACATACCTATTAGATATTAATTCTAAGAATGAAAACGATAAGATTGTTGAATCATTTCAGTTGTCAAGCTGTCACCTTTTCTCTGATACATCGATCCACAAAATCAATAAATTTGGTGACAAAATAGTCCTTGTTTATCCAGGCAATCGGTTTTTAGAACGCAGTTCGCAGTTCGCAGTTCGCAATTGAATAGTGAACTGCGTTCTATAGAACGCAGTTCGCAATTCAAAATTTAGTGCTATTGAATAGTGAACTGCGTTCTATAGAACGCAGTTCGCAATTCAAAATTTAGAATTCATACTTGGGGCCCGCTTGCCTTATATGCAATTGAATAGTGAACTGCGTTCTATAGAACGCAGTTCGCAATTCATAATTTACAATTCATACTTGGGGCCCGCTTGCCTTATATGCAATTGAATAGTGAACTGCGTTCTATAGAACGCAGTTCGCAATTCAAAATTTACAATTCATATTTGGGGCCCGCTTGCCTTATATGCAATTGAATAGTGAACTGCGTTCTATAGAACGCAGTTCGCAATTCAAAATTTAGAATTCATACTTGGGGCCCGCTTGCCTTATATGCAATTGAATAGTGAACTGCGTTCTATAGAACGCAGTTCGCAATTCATAATTTACAATTCATACTTGGGGCCCGCTTGCCTTATATGCAATTGAATAGTGAACTGCGTTCTATAGAACGCAGTTCGCAATTCAAAATTTACAATTCATATTTGGGGCCCGCTTGCCTTATATGCAATTGAATAGTGAACTGCGTTCTATAGAACGCAGTTCGCAATTCAAAATTTAGAATTCATACTTGGGGCCCGCTTGCCTTATATGCAATTGAATAGTGAACTGCGTTCTATAGAACGCAGTTCGCAATTCATAATTTACAATTCATACTTGGGGCCCGCTTGCCTTATATGCAATTGAATAGTGAACTGCGTTCTATAGAACGCAGTTCGCAATTCAAAATTTACAATTCATATTTGGGGCCCGCTTGCCTTATATGCAATTGAATAGTGAACTGCGTTCTATAGAACGCAGTTCGCAATTCAAAATTTAGAATTCATACTTGGGGCCCGCTTGCCTTATATGCAATTGAATAGTGAACTGCGTTCTATAGAACGCAGTTCGCAATTCAAAATTTAGAATTCATACTTGGGGCCCGCTTGTCTAATATGCAATTGAATAGTGAACTGCGTTCTATAGAACGCAGTTCGCAATTCAAAATTTAGAATTCATACTTGGGGCCCGCTTGCCTTAAATTTTGAATTGCGAACTGCGTTCTATAGAACGCAGTTCACTATTCAATTGCATATAAGGCAAGCGGGCCCCAAATATGAATTCTAAATTTTGAATTGCGAACTGCGTTCTATAGAACGCAGTTCACTATTCAATTGCATATAAGGCAAGCGGGCCCCAAGTATGAATTCTAAATTTTGAATTGCGAACTGCTTTCTATAGAACGCAGTTCACTATTCAATTGCATATAAGGCAAGCGGGCCCCTAGTATGAATTCTAAATTTTGAATTGCGAACTGCGTTCTATAGAACGCAGTTCACTATTCAATTGCATATAAGGCAAGCGGGCCCCAAGTATGAATTCTAAATTTTGAATTGCGAACTGCGTTCTATAGAACGCAGTTCACTATTCAATTGCATATAAAGCAAGCGGGCCCCAAGTATGAATTGTAAATTTTGAATTGCGAACTGCGTTCTATAGAACGCAGTTCACTATTCAATTGCATATAAGGCAAGCGGGCCCCAAGTATGAATTCTAAATTTTGAATTGCGAACTGCGTTCTATAGAACGCAGTTCACTATTCAATTGCATATAAGGCAAGCGGGCCCCAAGTATGAATTCTAAATTTTGAATTGCGAACTGCGTTCTATAGAACGCAGTTCACTATTCAATTGCATATAAGGCAAGCGGGCCCCAAGTATGAATTCTAAATTTTGAATTGCGAACTGCGTTCTATAGAACGCAGTTCACTATTCAATTGCATATAAGGCAAGCGGGCCCCAAGTATGAATTCTAAATTTTGAATTGCGAACTGCGTTCTATAGAACGCAGTTCACTATTCAATTGTATATAAGGCAAGTGTATATAAGGCAAGTATGAATTCTAAATTTTGAATTGCGAACTGCGTTCTATAGAACGCAGTTCACTATTCAATTGCATATAAGGCAAGCGGGCCCCAAATATGAATTCTAAATTTTGAATTGCGAACTGCGTTCTATAGAACGCAGTTCACTATTCAATCGCACTAAATTTTGAATTGCGAACTGCGTTCTGTAGAACGCAGTTCACTATTCAATTGCGAACTGCGAACTGCGAACTGCGTTCTAAAAACCGATTGCCGTTTATCCAGGTGAATACTTTAATTTTATTTTATGAAGGTGAAAGGTGGTACATTGAAATAGAGAGAGAAGTTAAAATTTGAGGTTTAAATGGTTTATTAAGAGGACCCGATGCTCTCTGGACCATATGGCTCTCCTTAATAAGAAGAGCTCCTATAAGATATAGGAAAGTATTTAACACTTTAAGATTAAATGTATGTAATTCTTTTTTACTGAATACAAGTTTATTGTTTAAAACATAGTTTAAAAAATTTAAAGTAGATCCGATGGTTAAAATCTTTTGACCACCCAGCCTCCTTCAGGAATATTTATCGCTAAAGTATTTATTACATTTTATTTCTGTGAGTAGTAGTGATTTCCATAAAATTTGGAATCAAAATGCAAAACTATAGCTTAATTTTGCATTTTCGGACTTACACAAAATGAGCACAAGACGTTGCCGATATATATGTTCATATGTAATATATACCTCACGTAGTTCTGCGTCTATTGGATGTTAAGCAAATACGATTCTATACATATAGGGCCCGTGACACCCCCTCCAAAAAATAATAAATAAATGAATTAATTGATAATTTAAAAAAAAATGCCCAGATTGAATACGATACGGTACATCGGTGGCTCGAACCCCATTACCAATGTGTTGTAGAACTTCTTTGAACCACTAAGCCTAGCATTTTGTTGAATAAATGATATACACACTAAAAGACCTTCTTTTTTTTTAATTAAAAAGGTCAATTTATGGTATGAATAAAAATCCGGATAATAAAGAGTTATCGAACATGGCTGACGATCGGAGATCGTTAAGGTGGCTCAATTCACCTTTATAAAAAGTTTCTCAAATCAGCAGAATATTACTTGATTGGGATAGAAAACATAACGATTTAGATAAAAACAAATCAGAAAGTCGTAAACAAATTGCAATTATATGTTAGATTTAAAAAAATTATCGTTTCAAAAATATAGTGAATGTGAAAAAGCGGATGCGAACACGCGATCTACTTTTCACAAGCACAAGTACATTATCCACTTAATTTACAGAATAAAAGAAATGAGCCTCGATGAAATGTTTTTAGATTAAACAACTCTTACATCAATTAATTTTGATATGTTATATTTCAAAATTATTTAAAATTAATTTCACTAAAAATGCTTAAAATGTTTTGTTAGACTGAATATAACATACCACATTAATTAGTTTTACGAGAGAATATTCATCGCTTATTCACACACATATGACCAAAATACATCGATATCTTTCGTTAATTAATGACTTTTTTTACAAGTACAATGTTGTTTTAAATCATAGAGCAAATCATAGAGCAAATAGTGTTTGCACATTTGATTTTTTTATCAACTTTTGTTTCAGCTGATCATGAAGAGAATATCCTAATCATAGAATCTTGATTAGATTTATCAGTTCAACATCATTTTTATTGTAGTATGCTAATTTGAAAATCTCTATTTGATGAAACTAATCTGGTTTTAAAGTCACCTGAGGTACACGATTGACCTATATTGTAATTGGTCTTTGTCCGTCGCCATGCGATGTGCGTGTGCTAACAATTTTACCTTTTTTTGTTAATCATCTTTATAAAAAGAGGAATCGTAATTGTTAAAATAATGTCTCTACCATCCCTTGGGCACCACAAGCGTGGTCATATATGCTAAAAGCTCTAAATTTAAAAAAAAAATCGTCTTCTCTACTCTGAGGAAAAAAACTGAATGCATGGTTATGATGTCCATGAAGTCCACTACCAGAATTGTGAAATTCATGGCCCCTGGGTCAGGGGTTCAAGCCTTAAGGTTGAGCCAATATGACCATATAAATGAAATGTATTTGATCTTAGAGAATCTTCTTCTTTACTACCATATAATTATATTTATCCAAACCTAAATGCATGGTTACGATGTCGTTGAAGTCTTTTACCTAATTTATAAAATTCATGGTCCCACAGACAGGTGTTTATGCCCTAGTGTGTGGCAAATATATCCTTGCAGTGAGAATGTATGAATTCTTAGAAAATCTTCTTCTTTTCCCTCACACATGTGGCAACCAAAACTGAATGCATGTTATGATGTTCACAAACTCCTCTACCTACATGTAAATTGTGAAATTCACGAGGCTCAAAATGAGGATTTGTTAGAAGCATTTCTAATATGATCCGGTAATGGAGTCAGCGTTTGACATTGAAAAGAAAAGATCGGTACATTTAAGATGTTTTCTAATTTGTGGAATTTTAAATTGTACATGTACATGTACATCACCATCTTCCCAAGTCAAGAGGTTCTGATCCTTTCCGCTCTACATAGACTCTTGACCGAAAAGGCAGAGTTTGGCGGGGTTAACATCCTCGAACGCTGGTTGGTGTCATACAAGTTTGCATGATCCAACAAGAAACGTTTCAGATATTAATTGTGAATTGATCAATGTTGAACCGTTGTCAAATGGATTTGAGACAGACTAGTAAGTATTTGCCTTTCTGTTATCGATTTTAAGTCCGAGTGAATCCATATTTTCTAAAAATTTGATTTTGTTCATGAGAGCAGCCATATTGTTCTCTTTATAACACAGTCTCTGATTGGTCAGAACAAGAGGTCACAAAAGTTTCAAAATGAGTACTCTCACTAGATGGCGTAATCGTGTTGTCTTTTCGGTCAAGGGTTTGTGTAGAGCGGAGCGGATCAAAAACCTTTAAGTTTGGAAGATGGTTCGTCACTCGTTCTTAGATTATAATGTGGACTTGTGGACGATATGGTTCTAATTATTCATACAGATACTGAGGTGAAAAACCATTAATGATTAAAAAAAATAAGATTAACTTATGAATTTTCCATCTCGATAGTAAAAGATTCCCATCTAATTCACTATATAGCTTTTTGCGAGAGGAATTACATCTTTATCCTGTGATTATTATGGCAGTTTTATAGCCTTATTTTTGGCCTTTCGGGCTTTATGGGATTTGATCACGTGACTAACCCGTATTTATATCCCGTTAAACATCCAAATGTTATACCTTATTTCTTCCATATTGTCAACAGATTGCTCGATGACATATGTTCTTTTCTTATTAACATATCAGGCTGTGTATTTGCGTTAGCTTTTTGCATACCAAGTTGACATCGGCGTAATTATCTAATATAGCCGTTGATTAGTTGATTAGATGCAAAGAGGGTCAAAGAACAAAGCGATATACTAGTATGTGTTACTTTTTTCATTTACAACATGCAACGTTTGATGACACGTGAATCGACTTTGCTGCCGCTGTCTTACATAAAAAAACAATAAGAAAATTTTTTTAAAAAAATTTAAAAATCTTATTAATAGACTCTTGACTCTTGTAAACTCAATACAATATACACTTAGGTTTGTCTAGTATAAGGTTTCATATGATCTCCAATATCATCTAAATGTCAGCAGCATTACTAAAAAAACACTTCTGTAGTTTCTTTTTTCTACCTTTTACTTAAAAAAAATGTTCTTAAGTTTTGAGACTTAAACATAATGTACATTTCCTGCGATCAATTCTATACATTGAGCAATGACTCTGGGATTGAAAGCTTAACTAAGAGCCGAATGAGTTACAATAATTTAACCTTATGCTTAAGTGAGCATTAAGTAAGATAATAATAAGAAAATTTACTAATCATTATCATATGTCATGCACACAGTTTAAAGACCACAAAATATTGTTGCAATTAATTTTAAAAATCACACTCACCGTCGTAAAATTATTACAAGGTAACAACATTATGACTTATAATATATAATAATCAGGTTGACATTTAAGAAATGACAATCGGGGACTTCAATGAAGATAACTATTGAAAATTGAGTAGAAAAATAGTTATTTGTCATTTGTGCGATTTTAAGTGTCTCATTTTTTCATTCAAAATTCTTTATCTATTTTCAGAGAGTACATGAAAAGAAATCTGTAACAATATCGTCACATAATTATTCTATACAACAAACCTACGTACAAAAATTTGTATAGCATTGCATGTATAACTAGAGCAGAGCTCGTGGCAAAGCCACGAGTAGGTCTTCCGTTGTTGCTGCGGGTTGAAAATATATGTGATATGGTGTCAAACGATTATAATGACTAAACTTTCAGTTCTGCTTTTGTTATAAAAACGTGTTGTGATTGAAAGCCTCTATATAAAACGTGTTTTGAAAAAGAAAGGAAGAAAATGTTTAAGAAAAACTATTTGTCGAACACAATTTGTGTAATCGTTTAAAAAATTCTTCAAAAAATGAGATGTCTAATGGCGAGTTAAATTTTCAAAGGGTAGCAAGCATTGTTATAAACAGTATGTACTCATGATTCATGTCAGGAATTGTATTTTTTTTAAAAACCGAACCCGCCTATAAAACACGTAACCTTTTCTATGGGATAACTTCTTTATTTAAATCTTTCTAAATTTCTGAAGACTATGTGCAAGTTTAGAATTATTACGTGCTGACAAAATTTAGTATTTAGTCAAAATTGATGGCTTTTCTGAACTTTTCTACAGGGAAATGTGTGTTGTCTGATATTATTTAATGATACGAGTAGACTTGGACATTCAAAATATTATATAATCAGCTAAAAAAAAAAGATAAGCGGGAGAATAAATGCAAAAGCGAGCATCTAAATTTTACACCAGATGGTGCTGTTTCATAGAGACACCGCTATGTAACGTGAATTAAATAACCTTATTTACAGAAATGAATATTACTTTTCTCGACAATGTAATCATATGAAAAATCCTTATTTTTATGTCAGTGGGTTGACTAATTAGATTGAAAAAAAACTTCAATTGCGCTTGCGTAAATTGGAATTCTGGGAAGGAATTAGACAGTCCGTGTTAGAGAAATTCGAAGGAGTTATGAAACTGGTTGGTTTTTAGATCAAACTGCGCATTGATGTATTAAAGGACTTTCATGGGTATCGTCTGCCCACGGTCCGTAATCCGTATGTGCAGTCATACATTGTATGTACATCAGATATTCATTGTTCAGCTAAAATTAGTATTCCACTGGCTGTAGCTAACCTTGTAAGTAAATTAAGTTGCATTACAACCTCATGATACACAACTTCAATTTAAAGTTTTTTTTATCAATTTTCATACAATTAGCAATAAATAAAATCCCCAATAACGCACATCTACCTTACTTAAGTGTAACTTTGAGAAGCGCATATATTTTTGGGAGGCAGGTATGTCGCTATATTATAGTCTGCAAGTCAAGTGAATTATCATGGTCTTTCAAAGAAATAGGAAATCTGTCGACACTTGCAGTACTTTGATGAATTCTATGGCGATCGACTGCATTGCATAATGTAGTCGTATTTCCCAAGAACAAAATTTCCTTTGACTTCAAACTTTTAATTATAATACATTATGAATTATTCTGTTCATAACTAAAGAAGTTTAGCGTGTTTAACAGGTTAATTTATTAGCCACATTCTCAGGTTACGATTTCACATCTTCAATGTGAAGATGATTGACTTCGAACAATAGTTTTATTGTTTATAAAAGCATCCTTCCAACTGTTACTCAATTACATATGTTCTGAGAAGCGACACAAGATTTTCGGTCGCACGTGGCGATTGAATTAACACAGACTGACCGAATAAACAAACGAGTGGGAAAACGATACACGTTGAGGAGAAAGTGTTACACATAAGGAGAAGTCACCAAAAATGATTTTCGACAGATCTGGATATCTTTTCGCCAACTTAAAAAAAATCCAGCGCGAGCACTTGTCAGCGGGGCGGGAGGAGGGGGGTGGGGCGCAGCAAACGAACAACCATGTAGAAAAAACTACAGAGTGATTAATATGTGGCCGATAGAATCTAATCTTAATTTGTTTAAAACTCATGTGAATATTCTTTAAAATAATCATCAAATGCCTCAATTCAGGACAATTCAGGACATTCTTTTATCGTGCTAGCACCTACCGCAAACATGTAACATGGGACTTTGATTATAATTTGATTTGATTTGATTTTTAAACTACCTTGTACGCTATCGTATAATTAAATCAATGCTTAATCAACTGTACAAGTAAAACTAGAAAACTGACTAGTCAGGAAGGGCCCCGCTATGACAATTAATATAGAGAAGTGAAAAAAAATTTGAATTCCATCCTCTTTATATTAACAATGATGAAAAATAAATGCCCGGCAGAAGATGTAAAGAACTGGAATATATAGGATCTCGTGATTTGTAGTTGGATATGATTTTCATCCAACAATTAAAGTGTTTTTTTTCTTGAGCCTTAGTGAGGGGATAAAACACACAAGTTGGATAAAAATCATATTATACTACAAATCATGAGATTCTATTTATCCCATATTTTATACACCGCAATCAATGTTTACACTGTTTATAAAACTCTACATTATTTTACTTCATTATGCCTAGGCAAATCCCATTGTAAAGTCACAACTGTGGGATATCAAAAAAATATCCAATGAGTCATATCCACGGGATAAAGTGGGTTAACATGGGATGAAATAAAATTTGTTAAAAAAACAAAGAATTGATACCAATGCAATGATACCTAGGCTTTGCCTCTATTCAATAAAATTATTATAAATCATTGTGTACGGTATTTTAACCAAAATAAAATATGAATATTATATTTTAAATCCATATTTCAAAAAATGTACACAATACTACACATCATTCAAAATTGACCTTAACTTCAAAACAAAGTTCATTTGCAGACACAGGCAGTGCAGTAATTAATCTCAATGTGACAGATAAAGATAAAGCTTAGGATTTTCTTCCTGTGGAAGGTTAATTAATCCCAAAGGAAAAATATTGCACAGCCTTCCATGTATACAATGGTAACATTCTCAGCAGTTATCTCTCTTTGCCCATTCATTCTCAGCAGTTATCTCTCTTTGCCCATTTTTCTTGTGCATAGTTAGGAATCTACCCCACTACCCCAGCTCCAAACCAGAAGACATAGAGAACCAAACTTAGCATCAAAATATATATCTGCCTACTGAACTACCATACCAAATTTGAACTTGATTGGGCAACCATAAAAAAAGTTATTAGAAAAAAACAGGAAATTTGTGGACAGAAGAGTGACAGACGGACGGACGGACAGAAGGACGGACGGACAGAGTGATTACTATAGGGCACCCGCAAATTCTTGCGGGGCCCTAATAATAAATTTATCTTTTCCCCTTAAACCTATAATAGTTGAAAACATAATAAAATATAGTTCTGTCCGTGCAAAATATGAAACATGAACGCGTGATAAGGTACATGTAGAATAACACGAGCCGACCGCGGATCATTGTCCACTCGCTCTGGATCTCCTCGGCCAAGTGCGAGGGATGATCATCATTTAATATTGGTGTGTGTGTGTGTGGGGGGGGGGGGGTTAAAAAATTTTGTATATACAAACCAACCATTAATTTAATTATGTCTGACGATGTTTCCGATTTGGAATAATATCGTTCATTGATATTCACTTACACTCAAATTTTTAATAAAATGAATACAAGATGGACAAACTTTTATAACATAAATAAAACAGTTCTTGTATTTACGGCTATATAAACTCAAACACGTTCATTCATATTCATCAAGTGTGCGTCGCGGTGTGCGAATCTTATGTATTAGATAACCGCTTATCGCTAGCTAGTGCAGCCGTGGCTGATCACCTCGGCCGTGGACGAAGGATAGATTACGTAAAGGTACAACGCACAGACACGCACAGCTCAGAGCCCAGGAAGATTTGAGAAGTTTGCAGTATAATGACCATATTCTATCAAATAGAATTTCTTTATTTTAAACTTGAAACCCACAATTGATATATGTCACATATTGCTTTAGATTGAGAATGACATTGCTTTTATTAATTAACTGAACGATTTCTTAATTGACACCTAATCGTTTAGTCCATAAACTTTTATGTGTAATCAAAACTAAAACAATTCTTGAGTTTGCGGCTAAATAAACTCATATATGAGAGACGCACTCTCGTGTATTAGATAACCGCTGACCGCTAGGTAGCCCAGCCGCGACCATGGTGACCGATTTTCTCGGCCGCGGGCGAGGGAGAGTTTCGTTAACTTGGCCAAATTGCGGCGAGTACTGGTCAACACGTATTACTTTTTACCCTCATATTATGCAATACCCGAACACAAAAACAGTTTTATCAGATCAATTAAGTCACAAACAACATTTTTTGCAGCGACGCCGATATCGAAAAATTTACCGTTTTAGAGTTATGAAGCAAAGACTTTTAAGGAATCTAGACCCCTCATTTTAGGGGCTAGCCCCTTTTTTATGGTATCAAATGAAAGCTCTTAATATTCTGCACAATGTGTTTTTTGAAAAAATTTACAACTAAAAAGTTATTGAGCAAAGATATAAGCAAAATTTAACATTTTTTGAAACCTAAATTTCGATGTAATTTTTTAAGAAGTAAACGTGGGTTAATCAAACATGTAAAACTAGGAGGACAACGTTCAAGATGTCTACTTTAAAGATTTGTAAATTAAAACTACTTGCTACGGATCAACTCGGAGCCTTTGCAGGTACACGAGACCCACTAAAAAAATATTCAAAGGGGAATAACTCAAAACCGGAAGTAGCGATTGCAAAATATTTTGTGATATAGTAAGCTATTGTCATTTCCAATAAACCCTGAAAATTTGAATAAAATCAAATGACAAACAAGCGAGATATTACAGTTTAAAGAAACGTCTAGAAGAAAAAGAAGAAGAAAAATAATAATGAAGAATTTCCAACAGAATCAGTACAAGGTCTTCCGTTGGAAACGGAAGACCTTAATAAAGTGTGTATTTTTATAGCAACAAACGTATTGAAAACGTAAATATATTTACACAGGATTACTATCTATGTATAATCTTTTGTTTATTGCAAAAACTTGAATAATAAATGTTCCACATAAAAGTACATGTAGAAGTTTTTTTTTTATTATTTTGTTCAGATAATTGGGTGGTTTAAAGTTTACCTAATAGATATTTGTGTAAAAGAACCACGCCATGTTAGGGGTTCAAAGCTCGGCACAAATACAAAGATCAAAACTACTTATATTACTCCAGGAATGATTCCTATTTGTTGAAAAATACGGGTAAGTACAAGCAAAATTGTCAAATATGTCGGTGGTGTCAGTGTTGTATAGTTGGCAAGTGCTGAGACTTTATATTCGGGTAATAGTCCAGAGTTTTCTTTGATCATTTGTGCTGAATACGAAATTTTCCAGATTCTTGGTAAACCCGGTTTTTTTTAATGGAGTTTAGGTAAGTCCGAATCATGAGGTGTGTTCGATTGGTCCATTAATGACTTTAAAATATTTCCAACTTAATTATTAATGATGAGAATAAGTTATCCAAAGGAGTAATCTCGCTTCTCATTCCAATTTGTAGTCTGTAAAGCAAAATTTCTTTTGCTAAAATTTAATGAGAAAACTTAAAAGTTTTTCAAAAAAATAATTATTTCTTCTGATCTATTTCTGATATGACGGGTCTAAGACCTACCAGACTTTCACACACATCTGATGGCGTTGATGTTTTCAAGCCTTAAATGTATATGACGAAAACATGTTGAAATTTAATAAATAACTGATAATCCTGTGGTTTTAAACCAGACTCCACATACATAAAGTGTAGAGGGTAATTGCACTTTTAAAATAAAAATAAAGATTCACAAGGGTTACTGGGTTACAGTTTTCACAAAATAATTTTTGTTATTGCATAAAATAATTGACGGCTTCTTTCATTTAGTAATAGACTTTTATTTGCTGTCTTGGATTATACCGAAATGGTTATAATCATTATGTGTGAGCATGATTTCGTCCCCAGTAACTAATAACTGATAGCGTTAAAAGTCAGGTTTGTGATTTTTTCCAAAAAACTATTGTGCTTAAATTGATTTTTCAGCGTTGAAAGCGAAACTCCTTTTGCAAGAAGAGTTGTATGCTGTATCAAGCATGTTTTGAAGTAAATTTGAGTTTCAAAATAAACAAGTGATATCCTCTGCAAGGTCTGGGGGTTGATGATATAATTCTATGAATTCTGAAGTTCTCATTTACGCTTTTAAGCTTGTTAGGTAAGTTATCAATGAAAACTGTATAAAGAAATACAGATAACACGCCCCCTGTTACATAGGAAACCACTTTGACTGTTGATAGTTTACAATGACTGCACTCTTAGGATTGATATGAGAGTGGTCTATGAACACCCACAATTAACCATAAGTGTCCATATTCCTAGTGTGAATAATTTTGTCAAATACTTTAAATAAAGTCGATAGTTATGAAACAGATTGGCAGATATCCGGATTTGTTTTTTGGGTTTTATTTCCACCTTTATAAATTGGGACAATAAAGCGCTGTTTCATACCAAAACGAAATTCGACCCAGGCCAGGTTTTAAAAAACTGTTGAACAAGACACGTATGTTTTCAAACACAACATCTTTTTCATGTATTAAAGGTTTTGTCTTGATTTTATCTGGTCTGAGAGCTTTTGTAAATGTTAATACTGAAATAGAATTGTGAACTTCTTTTTCCGTAATGCTCCCATTTGAACAAAAAATATAATAACGAGTCTCTCGTGACTTGTTGTCATTTTATTTAATAATGATACTAGAAGGCATTATTAGAGGTGTATCATTTTGTTCAGTTTGATATCTTGATGAAAAATATTCAGTAAAGACGGCCGACACGCTTTCCGGTGTATTATCTATCGATCAGCAAACATGTTAAATAGAGAGAGCTATAAGAATAAGCGCTATTGCTCATATCAGATATCTTGTAGGTTGTTTTGTTATTTCACCTTCTTGCAAGAATATTTTTTCCTCAAAATGACCACTCCAAGGTGCATTCATCATTTACAAAGCTGGATAAAATCACAGTTATATACAAACTTATGATAGAGTAAAAATCTATTCTAAAAAATTATATGCAGACGGGCTAATTTACATGAAATTGTAGAATTGTACAATTGTTTGTAACAAGGCATTACAAAACTGAGAGAACACACACAGTTTCTCATCTGAACAAGATGAGAACAAGTAACAATATTTAAGGAATACTGTATGCAGGATTATTTACGTCCAGTGTAAATTTCGCTCTTGTACACTTAAAAACAAACCAAAAATAAAACAGTGGCGAATATTTCCCTGTATACGGTAATTGATATATTCCCAAAAAAAAATTGGTATGCACACGAAGACAAATTCATTCTAAAACACCATCCTATAAGGCTAAAACACTGAAAACTACTGTTAAACCTAACTCAAAATAAGTGATGCATATACACAGAAGGAGACTACGTTGGTACAAATAGTGAATATCATCATACATCTGTCAAGTCTTTTTGCCTGACACATCTTTTTTTCTTGTTTTTTGTTCTGAATATCACTCTGAACTGAGCTTCTTTTCGCAAACATTTCATGCAAAGTACCACTTTGGCCAGAACTGTCTTCTACTAAATCTAATGTACGTGATGAAACGACATCCTTGTAATAAATGTGCAAGACAACCGTCACCATGATAACACTGAAACCATTAAGAATAATCTGAGTTGTAACGTACACGCTAAACCAGGAGATATGTACCGAGTTCTTTGGCATCGAGTCACTAATCATGCTTCCGAACACGGCGAAAGTTAAAAATATGGCCATAGACATTCCCATTTTTTCTCCAGATTCAATAGGCAATAGAGAGCAAAAAGTGTTCATGATTGACAAGGCAATGATCGGAAATATCAAAGACAAAGTTGGAAATAAAGGTATCCTTCTTAGGGTTATTGTCATTTCAAGAGTGTAATAACCAACCTCTTTCACGGCTGTTGAAACTAAATCCCATTCCTCATTTGGAATATAGAATCCTGATTGAAAGCTGGACTGGTTTTGGACCAAATGTATGTTTTGTAGAAAATAATTGGGGGAGAAGAACTCAAAACTACAAGTCTGTGTATCAAAGGGAAAATTTTGAACGTTAAATGAACAAATAATAATACTTTCAATAGTTTCTGAGAGAAAAACACGACCAGTGTTTTCAACACCCACCTCACTACCAGAATTTTTAACTGAACCGTAGGTCACACATTTTTTGCCAGAGATTTCTTGCAGATTACAGACGACTGGAACCCAAACTTTGACCGCAGGTAATCGGAGATACTGAATGTTAGAGAATTCACTCGTATTCCATGTAAGATATTCGTCAGTCCACGTGACTTCTAACCAAGATGCGAGGTGTAATGTTTGCGATTTCACATCCACCTCGTTGAGGGATAGAATATATAAATTAATTCCGACTGGGATTGTTTTGGAATACAATTCAACAGGTTTCCTGTATCTTGTGTAGTTTGTAAACAGCGTGTCTAACAGGATAGTTTCTGTGTCCGCTTTATATTTCCCCTGGCACACGGCTATTTGAACAAGACTAGCAAAGAAAATCACACCCGTCAAAGTCAAACTTATTATTTGGTAACTCATTTTGGAATGTTGCATTTCCTCTTCGTGCTCTAGATATGAAAGTATTTATAAGCGCTTTTTTTAATTCACGATATCCCGGTTGATAAATTTGGATGGATGCATAATTTTATTGAGAATTGGACCATTGATAGGAGATCAAAACTCATACATTCAAAACTTGTTTGCCACTCGGTTTAAAACATACAATCCCATTATTTAACTATGAATTATTCAATGAGCGCCGAGATCATTCCAATTGTTTCATTATTGACCATTTCAATACGTCTAATGATTACACAAATATAGTGCCATTATCTGGTTCATCTTTTTCAACCCAAAACAAATAAAATTCAGGGATGCTTTTTACCATGAAGTGTGCTTGAACTATTTTACATTAAGCTTTTAAATTAACGTATTGCAAAAAAAGTAATTTATGGAATGGGTTAGAAAATTATAAAATGCTGGTTAATTTTGATGACATAAATGCTTTTCAAATTCTCTATATTTAAATTAGCTTTATTTAAAAAAGATTTCTTTATTTGATTACTTAATAAAACGCTAGGTAGAATAATGAAGTTTAAATGTAGCCTCCAACCACTGTCTTTAAGAAGATTTGACTCGACTTTGATTTGATTTGATTTGACTACAAGTCCTTACATTGTTGAATAACACAGCAAAGTCCCTACATTGTTGATACACACAGCAAAGTAACTACATTGTTGATACATATAGTGAAAATATATTTCACAAAATCAAATACAAGTACACATGTTATATACAAGTATATATTAAGTAATATTTGCATATTGTGTTAAATTGCTCTAGTCACTGCATATGTAAACTTTTGTGTTACATTACGTTCATGTATTGCTGTTAAAGGGACCATTTGAGCTCAAAATTTTCAAATTTTACTGTTTTCATTCTTAATGTGTAGAATGATTAATATGGGTTTTGTTAATGATTTCTTAAACTTTTAAAGTCAAATATCGAGAAACAAGCAAGATGAAGAGTTTGAAATTCTTTATTTTGTAAAACAAAGCCGACCAAAGTCTTGTTATTTTTACATATGTGTTGCATTGGTATAAGTTTCAATTCAATTCAATTGGTGCTTTCTTTTGTTGATAATATTATCTATGAACACATTGAATCAGTTTATTTTGGTTGCCACGAGTCATTTTGTCGAAGAAATGGTAATTTCCTTACTTAACATTATTTGTAAACAAATATGAGACTCGAGCCTTGTTTACATAACAATGAATTCTTACCTCTGTATCATACTTGTAACTTGTCATCTAACATTTAAATTTTAGTCTATAATTCAAAATGCACAAGTTAACCATTTTATGCATAAAAATAAAAAAATAACATTTTGATATCAAATCGTGTTTAAGTCTCTTTAAAATATTTCTTAAAAAACTGATCCAGATCCAAATTTCATTATATTTAATTAGTTTTCACGTCACTAATATTTTACACACAGACGAAATTTCAGTAATTTCGGATAGAATCAAGGCCACACACAAAATGAAGACACATTTGCTAAGATAACTCGTCCATGTACACCACGTCATGATAGTTCAAGAAAACGGTATTTGTACAGGGAAATAAGTAAAAAATATGTGATTTTAAAGTTTTATTTAACGAACATTAGCCGTGGTATATTACTTTGTGGGATGTCCATAAAAACACAATTTTTGGGCAAACACACACAAAATCAACAAATACATCAAAATTTATACAACACACAACATATGTTCAAATGGCCACCCCGGGTATAATCTTATGGTTTAACCCCCCCCCCCCTTCACTAGTCAATGATGACAACTTCACAATAATACAAAGCTTAGGTACAACTCAGTTGCTTTTGGTGTGCGCAAGTGCTTATGCCACATAATTTCAAGAAATGAATAGTCTATATAGATAGGTCTTCAACGTTATAATCTGCAAAAACAGAGAAAACCCCGCAGCAAAAAAAAAAAACAAAACAAAACAAAACAAAAGAACAACAACAACAAAACCCAAAAACAACATCAACAACAACAACACCAAAAAAACCCAAAGTGTATATCTGTATTAAAAACTTAGAATTCTAAACAAATTGGGAATGAATGGGCGGGATATTCAAGACGAATGCAAAAACTTTTTTTTTTTACAGGAAATTCTTATATTGCCCTTTCTAAACTATAATATCACTCTTGAGCTTATGTGCATATTGTGCATATGAATTACATCAGGTTTGAAAATCAAATAGCCGGTTACTAAGCAAACATAAACAGTTCTGCGAAAAACAAAATGTCAGGACAACGTTTGCGAGTCGGTAAATACAGTGAGGGTAATCGACTCAAGTGTGAAACGCGCTAAAAACAACAAACGTCAAATTTGCATTTTACGGGGAAAAGAGAACAGGCTTTCGAAATGTCAGCCAGCCAAAATTAATGATGAATAACAACAAGAGATTCGTTGATACACAGAAGTACGACTACAATATGATTTATCAATTTAAAACTATCAAACACCGTTCGCTTTTAAAAAAAAATCTTATATTGAGTTTTAAAATATAAGCAATCTCTATACCAAATTACTTAAGTAATGAAGCTGAGCTCTTTTGATGTGATGAAGATGAACATTGTCATTGAAATTCATGCGCATTGTTTATGTGCACAATTTGTACAGTCTTGTTTTTAAAACACGTAAATAATAAGAAAAACCCTAAAACAAAAACTACATCTCATTAATTCGCAGAAAAAAAAGAAGACAAAACATGGATCTTTGTTAATATGTGGCATAGCAAAAACCTTTATTTTGACGTTCTTCAGTTTTTTCCGTTTATTTATAAAATGGTTCTTTTATGGCAACATTGACAATTTGCCTGCTTTTAGAAAAGCCCGTCTAGAAATACAGTTGTTATTGAAAATATACGCCCCTACACCGCTTCCATATTGGTCAAATGTTAAATACAATGTAACACATATTCCATGTCCTCCCGGGCGACAATACCAACACAATTTTGTCGTTTGATGATAGGAAACATAGTATTTGGCATTGGGCGACATAACACTCCAGACTTTCCTTGTTCCATGGAAGCAAATATTCTGATATGTCGCCCTCAAAGCAATGTAATATTTGTATTATATATTGGAAAAAAGGATTTAAAATGTTTGCACAATATTTTAGATTTTTGTACAATAATCGGAATGATTAAAAGCTCTAATGACAATAAAATTGGAAGGAATTATGTTTTGATAAAATCAAATAAAGGAAAATGAGAATGCCATATACTTGAATGGGCCATCATATATATACACCTATTATTATTTAACTTTGCGCAGAGCAATAAATGTCCTGGTTATAAATACCCTAAAATTCAGTATTACATGTAGATGAAACCCCTCTAAATACATTCTAGACATATACACATGTAGATGTGCTAAAAAGTAACAGAATTCCAATGCTGTTAAAAGCTATTTACCAACTGCAGTTTGGGATCGCATTATCAATGATTATGCTATGATAAGGAGTTTTAAAACGAATATTTGATTGTTATACCCGCACTTTCTAAAGAAAGTTCGGGTATATTGTTGTTACCCTGTTCCGTCCGTCCGTCCGTCTGTCCGTCTGTCATGTTTTACTTTCTCAAACTGCTCTTACATCTTATAAACCAGCAAACTGAACTCTTGGAGTTTGATTTGGGGTATCATGTTGTTTTGTAAAAAGGTTTCAAAAATTTTCTGTTAGTCCTGGGGGTCGAATAATTCGTAAAAAATGACATTTTTTCACAAATAAACCTTCTTTTTCGAACTCCTCCTAGATTTTCAACAGTAGACAAATCATCTCTTGGAATATGTTTTAAGGTATCCTATAGATGCGCAATAAGGTTTCAGAATTTTCAGTTTTGTCCTTGGGGGTCATTTAATGCCTGAAAAATGACGTTTTTTTTAAAGAAAAAAAATGGTTTCAAAAACGTCATTTTTTTGGCAGTAGCCAAATGATCTTCTAGAATATGATTGGGGTGTCATATTGAAGTGTGATCAGGTTCCAGAATTTTATTAAGGGGTTCAGTGGGCAATAAAAAAAAAGTATTGTTCCCAGAACTCCTCTTACAATTTTTGGAGTAGCTATGTCATCTCTCGGGATATAATTGGGGCTGTCCTATAGATGTGCAATAAGGTTTTAAAAATTTAAATTTCATCCAGGAAGTCAAAAAGTAGCAGAAAATTGACGTTTATCACTAAAAGAAACCTCCTAGAACTTTTCTTATGATTTAATGGATAGACACATCATATCTTGGGATATGATAGGGACTGTTCTATAGATGTGCATTACAGTTTTGAAAAATGAAATTTAACCCTGAGGCCCATTACCTACATACCTTTTGATGCCCTTTAATGATCAAGAATATATATGGCTAAGGGGTGGGGATCTCAACCGTTTTCGAGATATTCGTGCTCTTCCTGTTCGAGGGGGGTCACGTCTACCCCCGGGGCCCATGACCTTTATACCGTTTGTTGCCCCTTGACACAAGGAACAAGAATATATATGGTTTAAGGGTGGGGATCTCAGCTGTTTTGAAGATATTATGGGACTTCTTTTCGAAGAGATCAGGACCACCAACAGAGCCCATGACCTACATAACATTTGATGCCCCTTGACATCAGAAACATGAATATATATGGTTTATGGGTCATGATTATAACAGTTTCTGAGATATATGGTAATTTCAAATCCCTGGGGGGTGGGGATGACCCTAGGGGTCAGATCTAATAAACCCTATATATTGCCAGTATTATTATCTTTGTCCGTTTTTAAGTTACCATTTGCAATAGAGTCTACGATTCTTCCTACAAGGTTCAATGTTAGACCCCAAACCCTTTTGACCCCCCCCCCCCAAAAAAAAAGTGGTTGTCTAACCCAAAATGAGAAAAATCAAACCAGGGTGCACAACTAGATATGCAGGCCTATCATATCCTAGAGTTTTGTACAATTCTGTTCAGCCATCTCTGAGAAACAAGTTCAGAGCGGGAAAGAAGAAAAAGAAGAAGACGAAGAATAAAAATACATGTATTAAGAACCGTACAAAAACAATAAGTCTCCAAATTTCATTCGGTAAACTTAATAATAAAGATTAAATAGAGATACCTCCTAGGATCATCAAACATCAATAATTTAAAGATAATTGACAATATATCAAATATATGACTTGGAACCCCCACCCCCAAACAAACTCAAATATAAACTGTTCTCTCCCCCTTAATTGTCGAATGATTTATCAAAATCAAAATATAATTTGGGTGTCTAAAAACTTTTATAAACTGGTAAAAAATGTCATTCTTAAAAAAAAAAAAATTACACCTTGTATAATTGACAAATGATCTATTGAGATATGACCAGAGGTCATATTTCTACCTTGGGATCAATAACTAATATTCATTGACAAGTTAAAATTAATAACAATAAATGATTCAAATTATAAATGTTTATACTCCACATCCACCCCCCCCCCCCCAATCTAACCTGGTTCTAAAGATTCAGTCTTCTTAATACATTCTTACATGTGTACATTAGCACATTTTAAATCATTTCTTGACTGCTTTTTCTCTCCTGATGCACATTAACATTTTGGAAATTGCTTGATTCAATTTTTAGGATTTATAAACAAAATGTTATATGCATGTGTATTCGCCTATTTGGAACAATTGTAAAGTCTCCTAAACAAAGCAGTATCATCATTAGGCTAGGAATTACCCACATGGATCAACCACTGCATATGAATAAGATAAAATACTTTATTATTTCTAGTTCTAAAATGTCAGAGTGTCTCCAAGGGGGCATAACATATATACAATTTGACGCGCAATGACACAAAAAGCAAGAATAAATTATATGGTTTAGTGACGAGGATCTCAGAAGTAAACAAAATATACAGTGTATCATCATTTCCTATTTCATAAAGGGGGGGGGGGTTAAAGACAACACTATTTTATTAGGTAAATAACAGCTTTAAGGTGGTGCAGGGCACTTGCATATTGTGATGTATACTTCCTATTGAGATAAACAATTAAGTATAAATATTAATTAAATATTTACCCCAAAATAATGTTACCTAACATTGAAGCGCAATTGGTTAGAGCGTTTACATGTCTGTGAGAGCATTGTGGTCCAAGGTGTATTTTTGGTAATTTTACTATTGATATAAATCAATTGTCATGGGGGAGGGGGTCTTGACCCCTCACTCCACCGCTTCTCTAAATCTGCATGTGCACACGATGATGTACATGTAGGCACACAGAAGCAAATCTAAACCGGTAACCGCAACGGGGAGGGGACATAATTTAATTTTTAATTTTGTTTGAAATAATTATATAGACCATTATACTTTTCTATGACATGAAATGTTAAGATTATTGATTAACTGAAAATTCACTGCAAACAGTTCAACCCCAAATTGCACATAAAGTGCTGCTCATGTGTATTATCATATGGGATATAATCACATCCTTCAGTTATGAAAATTATAATTTTTAAATTTATTACTTGCATGTCGCCTTCATTTTTAATTAAACTGGTACAAAACATGCAGTGTTTTATGTATTTAGGGGCAAACACTTGGTGCGGGTATTACTGTCTAATGACAGCATCCAGTTATGACTTTATTATTCTTATCATCTTTAACAGTAAATTTCGCAAGACGTTCAAGCAGTGATTTATTTCAAATGCCTCAGTTTAGCGAAATTTTAATCGTAAATCATCCCATTTCCTATTTATACTTAGTAAATAAGGCACAGAACGCAGTATGGTTTGGATATTGACCACAAAATGGTTAAAACAAAATGTGCAAAAGACTGAGATCATTTAAAAGATATTGATTACTCTCCATCAATCTATCGACAAGCTGACCAAATCATAATGCTTTTATCAATCAGCTTATAATAGGCAAATGATTATGTTACTAGTTTTAACCATCGTTCAAAATGGGTTGATGCATTGAATAAGCTTATGTTGACGTAAACTTGTTAGACACCCACTTATCCATTAAAAAAGACACCGTAGCAAAGATCTTTACATTCGATCTGTACAGTGTGGATAACTGCATTCGATACAGCTGGATCTTACCGTCTTCCCTACATTGATTATTATTGAAAAATCAAGATGCGAAAGGTTTCGGTACCTTTAAAGTTAGTGGCTATATTCTTTTGTACTTATGAAGTTGTCGTCTGTGAAGAAAACGAAACTTTGAATACAGAAACGTCTTTGCGTCAAGTGGTGTTTAAAAGCTACGACAGATACAGAAAACCCACGAAGCTTTTTTCAAAACAGTTATCCGTGAGTATCAGTTTGTACATTTTCTCCCTACCAAAGCTGGACATTAAGTCTCAAACTTTACATGCTGCCAACTGGTTGACATATTCTTGGACGGACGAGTACCTTACATGGAATTCCAGTTATTTTTCTGGTATCGATTTCTTAAGACTACCTGCTGATAGAATATGGATTCCAAATGTTTGTAACATGCAGGAAATCTCTGGCAGAAGATGTCTGAGCTATGACTCGGTGAAAGACTCCAGAAGCGAGGCAATAGTTCATAGCTCAGGGTTTGTATATCTGACTGAAACGTTTGATAGCATAATTCTTTGTAAATTCGATGTCACTAATTTCCCTTTTGACACTCAAACTTGTATATTTTCTTTTTTTTCACCAAACGGAAAATTTCAAAATGTAGATCTAAAGTTAAAAGGATCTAGTTATGAATCAAATTATTTCATTGGTAGCGAAGAATGGGATTTGATTTCTACTAGTATTCAAGGAGCTCACGGTATGCTCTATATGAACATTGTGTTAAAAAGAAGACCTTTATTTATTATTTTGACGGTACTTTTGCCTATCATCGCTCTGTCTATTATGAACGCATTTTGCTTTATACTGCCTATGGAGTCTGGAGAAAAAGTTGGAATGGCTGTAGCTTTATTTCTTACATTCGCCGTTTTCGGAAGTATTATCAGTGACACAATGCCCCAAAACGCCGCAAATATTTCGTGGTTTATGGTGTATGTGACAACTCAGATACTTTTAAGTGGGCTGACGGTTATCATGGAAACGGTTGTTTTACACCTGTATCATAAAGACATAGGTACATCAGGTATATCGGACATCAACAACGCAGATGACGTTCACCATGGAACTACAAATAAAATGGACCACACATCCAAGAGAAACGTCAGTTTCAGTAATGTAAAATGGAACATTCGTGCAAAGAAACTTGAGAGAACAATGCTGATTTGTAACGTTTGTGCAAACATCATATCTTTTTGCGTTTGCATATCAATTATCTTGAATTAAACTACAATGCATAAGCATATTTTATTTGAAATTTAAAAAAAAACTACTGTGGAAACAATAGAATTCGTGGTGGCTCATTTTTCGTGGTATTCGTGGGTAGCCCTCCAACACGAATTTAAATCCTCAACGATAACAATTTTAGAAAGAGTTATCTTTGTTGCTGAAACAGTAACCGACGCATCCAAGAAATTACATCCCCACAAATCAGCAAAAAAAGTCATAATCAACGAAAATTGCCCCCCCCCCCCAATTTAAATGATTCCACAGTATTTGAACAACGATGAGTATAATCGTTTGTCACCCAGATGGCAGACTGGGTGTACATGTAGAAAATAAATAGTTTAAACTATACAGCAGCTATTAACAAAAAAGAGGGAACGCAATTTATTGTGATTTCAGTGTTTAAGTAATCAATGTATCAATTTCAATACACTGCTTACTAAAGAAAAATTCTTAATAGAAACATTATTGGCGGAATACCGTGGATTTTTAAGATTAAAATTAAGTTAGATTTTTTTTTTTAAATCCGTTCATGCTATGCATTTTTTTTGTATATGATTGTATTTAATTATGTGTATTTGTATTCAGTGTACATTTCCCTTATGTTTGCATTGGAAAACTGCGACGTTCAATTTTCTATGAATAAATGCGCCATGAGAACAAATATAAACGTCTTCACGTATTTAGAGTAAAATTGTTTTTGTCGGAAGAAATGAAACTTTCAATCTTACATAACCAATTTTAAAATGTACTTTTGAGAAACATTCATATATATATATATATATATATATATATATATATATATATATATATATATATATATATATATATATATATATATATATATATATATATATATATATATTCCCCCATAAAAAAGCTTGATTATCGTGAATGTTAGATTTTTACAGATTAAGTTACTAAAATGAACACTATATATACTACCTTTAAGTTAAAAGGCTCTCTTTTTTTCTTCACGTGTTAATAAAACGAAAATCAGTACGCTTGTTGACTAAAACAAAGAAGATGAATACATGTAGCTACTTTTGAGCAAAACCATCTTGAAATATAAGTGGACACATTTATATTTTTCTCTTTATTACATGTATTCCCCTCAAGGTTTCACTTAATGATCATATGGAACACACGTTTTAATTAAGTTAACCCCCTCTAATGCAATTGAATTTCTAAATCACTAATAAATGATATTGACCAGCATACTCTCTTTTTTTTATCCCTTTATGTTATAACGTTTATTCAGAACGCATTAAAAGCTAATGACAAAGACACTTTGAACACATATTAACTCAGAGCCCGTAATAACACAGAAATGTATTATAATTTGATACAAAAGGATTCAAACAGTATCGAAACAATGAAGAATTTATCAATGTTTACAGACCTAATTCAAAATGATTCGATTTTATTCTACAATGTACATTAGACGATGAGTGGCAAAGTAGTTTCCATTGTTGGTAATTGATGTTATCTCAATGAAGCCATTACCAAATGAAATCAATCAACGTATACACAGTTCACCGGGTCATCCTAAATTAATGCTTTATAAAAGGTTCTTATGAAATTATGAAAAGTTTCATGTTTTGAACACGTATAAAGGAAACATTAAAATATATGGAGGGTTACAAAATGAGTAAACAGATGATATCGTATACTTTGAAGCCCGTGTTTTTAAATTTACCACTAATAAAAAAACTGCGTGTCTAGAAAAAAAACTATACGGATTGATTAAACGTATATGGCCGCATCAGACACAGGAAATCTGTAAAGCTGTATTTCGAAATGATCTGAGTTGTAGTAAATTTTCCATCACTTAATAAGCTGGATATTTAATCGCAAACTTTTCATATTGAATCTTCGGTAGATGTTACGTAGACTAAGAGGTGTCTTACATGAAATTCGATTAAATTCAACGACATCCTGCATGATAATAACGTTCTATATGGAGTAAGCTACTGATAGATAAATAATACCATTCAGTCAACTGAAATGTGACTGATTATTAATTCTCAATATAGAACACAAATTCTAATTTCTTTTCCTTTTAGTAAGTTTGTGTGTTTGAAATGCAAAGTGCAAGGGTGTTAAGTCTGAGTTGCATTTAATTCTGCGAATAAACAAATCGTAACTATAAATTAAGTACTTATACGTGTATGTGTGAAAAACCAAAGAGACAGAACAAATGAATTAGATTAAAAAAACAACATTTTTTCCCGATAAAATAGTTTTTAATACGTAATCTTAGGCATTGATGACGCTATGGGGAAATTGGTGTTCGAAAAACAATGTTAACATATTCAAATTCAAACAATATAAGGGTACTTTTGATTGATTTGTTAAGAATACAACACAGGACTAAAGTATATAAATTTCCTGAAAATTATTAAGAATACTTGTATTCGTTGGCTAGGTTTTCTCATGCCATTGTTTAAAAAAACTACATAAAACAACAACGTTAATTGAATTAAATGAAGTTTGAAGACAATCATATGAGCAATATTAGACAACATGCTATTTTTTTTTATCCCATTCCGTCATGATATTTTCAAAAATTAAGTTTTAAAGCTAACGACAAACACATTCCATCAAAATGATTGATTTTTAATTTAGAACACGTTAGCAGCTAATGCCAAAACTACTATGTATATAATTGATGTTAAAATGCTCTTATTGTTTTCTCCTGAAATATGTTCGTTTTGACTTAAAAAAATGTAATCACATAGAAAATGTGTATTCATTAGTTTAATGGAATACAGCAAGTTTTGAGACAACGAAGTCTCAATTTTTTACAGACTTATTCATAAAGGTACAATTTTCCTTTGTTTAACGTTGTGTGACAAAGTAGTTTAAACTATTGTAATACCGTTAATGAAACCACTTTGATGAAATAAATCAATACCCTCAGTCCAACAGCCTATCGTGAACAAGCGCTTTTTAATTGGCTTCAGAATAGTTAATATTTAAAACACCCATTGCAGACACTTCATAATAGATTAAGAAATATCAGATAAAACTCAAAATGACAGCTTTGATTTTAAAGACTGTGTTTTTCATTTCTACAACTTGTCTAGTGGCCATGTGTCGAGAGAACAATAATACAGACACGGAATTTCGCTTGTTAGACACATTGTTCACGAACTACACCAGATACAGGAAACCTGTGAAGGTGTTTTCGAACACGGTGCCGGTCGGAGTTAATCTATTTATTTTATCTCTCAAAGATCTGGATATGAAATCGCAAATATTACACATCGCATCTTGGTTAGAAGTCATATGGACTGACGAGCATCTTTCATGGAATTCTAGTGAATTCTCTAACATCAAGTATCTCCGATTACCTGCGGACAAAGTCTGGGTCCCGGCCGTTTGTAACCTGCAAGAAATCTCTGGCAAAAAATGTTTGACCTACGGCTCAGTTAAAAACACTGGCAGTGAAGTTGGTGTTGAAAGCTCAGGTCTTGTGACCCTCGCAGAAACGATTGAAAGCATTGTTAGCTGTTCATTTAATGTTCAGAAGTTTCCCTTTGATACTCAGACATGTAAGTTAAACTTTTTCTCCCCAAATTCTTATTTACAGGATACACATCTCCTTTATAACCAGTCCAGCTTTCAGTCAGGATTCTATCTTCCAAATGAGGAATGGGACTTGGTTTTAACAACTGTGGAACAGGAAGAAAACTATTCACTTGAAATGACAATTACGTTTCGAAGGAGGCCTTTATTTCCAACTTTATCTTTGCTTCTTCCAATGATTGCCTTGTCAATTATGAACACCTTTTGTTTTCTGTTGCCAATTGAATCTGGTGAGAAAATGGGAATGTCTATGGCTATATTTTTAACATTCGCCGTGTTCGGAAGCATGATTAGTGACTCAATGCCAAAGAACTCAGAACACATCTCCTGGTTTAGCGTGTACGTCACAACTCAGATTATTCTTAGTGGTTTCAGTGTTATCATGGAAACAGTTGTTTTACATATGCATTACAAGGATGTTGTTTTATCACGTACAGAAGATTTAGTAGATGACGTTGCCTGTCAAATTGGCACTTTGCGTAAATTGTTTAAGAATCTTGAATTTGTAATTAAAGGAGACAGTCAGAACAAGAAACAAGAAAATAAGATGAGTCGAGCGGAAAGATTTGAAAAAAGTTTGTTGATCTTCAGTATTGGCACAAACATAGTTTCATTCTGTACATGTGCAATATTTATTCTTAGTTAGATTAAATTGTAGTTTTCATTGATTTCGGATAGGATTAAAGGAGTAAATTCGTATTTTTGAAAAAGCTCATGAAATTGTGCCTTCCCAATATATTATTAGTATATATTTTGAAATATTATACTTTGTAAGTAATATGTTTTCCTGTTGCGTATAACCTGTCTCATAGGAGAAATGACTATATATGATATGAGCCTAAAATTGCCCCCTAAAATGAACATTACCATTTTATTGTAATTCTTTGTTTTCTTTGTACAGATATACATATATGTGTTGTTTTTATGTAATGTTCATTTTGATTCAACTGCCCACATTTTAGAAAAATGACATCATAAAGACAACCTTTTTCCTGTCATTTTTGCATTTTTAGCATAAAACAGCTTGTTTTCAAGAAGTTTTTCTTTCAGAAAACGTTGAGTGCATTCTTGAACAAACAAAATATTTTAATCAGAGATGTATCTAGCCAAGGCTAATAAGTGACAAAAAAGTTTTCCTTGTTCAAGCATGCGCTCTATATTTCCCATTCATAAAAAGATAGAAAAAAAGTAAATTTTTGACTGATTTTGATTGAATTTTAGAAAAAGCGTCACTTCTGAGTTCTGATGTCATATATTGCCAGTGAGTGCAAATAAATCAAATAAGTGGAACACTATATTTTACATCAACTCTTCTAAAATATAACAAAACATTTTATTGTACCAGAAACAATTTTTAAAAAATGGCGAATTATGGGGGCCAAATTTATCTCTAATCATATATACTTCTTTATAGCGTTTTTTAACTAGGTGTTAATATATTAAACTTTAACTGCATTTCAAAAATGAATATGAAATAAAATAAATGCTAAGTTAAAAATGATTTTTTTCCCTGGTTTGTGTCTTGCAACTTTTAGAGTGTTTTCTATAGAATGCACTGACACTTTTTGGTTTTCATTATGACTACAATATTTTAGTCAAAATATTTGCAAAAAAATTCTAAATGATCAAGATTCCAGATTTTTTTTTCATTTAGCTGATAAAAATACCCTTAATATAAGCTTAGAATTTACACGCATAAAATGACAGAAAAAGAGCTGAAAATAACAAGAGTCTCCCAACCCTGCTTTGTCACACATTTAAAAGGGTGAATATGTTTTTGATTTTTCAGCTACTCCATTTAAATAAATGTATCATCCGAGCTACGATTTACGAAATTTAAAAATAATTGTATCAAACAGGAAACATTGTTAAATTAATATTATAATTGTTTAAGCATCCTAATAAAAACAAGACTGTTTTCTGTAAGTCGTATGCATGATATTAAAGAAGTTTTATCAGTTTACCGATTCAGAGTAAGTTAAGACAGGAATATTTAAAAAACAAAATAGCGTTTTATTTTTTTAACTCATTAATTTTTCATTGTCTTTTTTAAGGGGTAGAGATTGAGCTAGATGCAGACAAGAAAAAGCATGGTAGCAGTTTCAGAAACATAATAGTGAAAAAAAAAAATAAGAAATAAAAATCAACAACAACAACAACAAAAACCCCCACACACACACCACGAAATGATTGTGTCTTCACGTGTTTTATGATGTACACACGATGAAACTCTGTCATTCAGTCAACTGAATGATAACTGAATGGTCTGGAAAGGTGACTGAATGGCATAGCTATGCCATTCAGCCACATTTCAGTTATCTTTCAGTCACCTTTCATTTAACTGAATGGCAGAGATTCATCGTGTGGTAATAAAAACCGATTTATCAACTTTCATCATACAAATATATTAAATATGCATGAAATCCACAAAGGTCGTAATATTTATTTGTATATAAGGATGGAAAATAAAGAAAAATGAATTTAAAAAGTAATGCAAAACTATGATTTCAACGCAACTATACGTTAACAAAATCCTCAGCCAAAAAAAAAAACCCGAAAGAATAAATTACGCTGATGTTGGATATTGTCGTCTAGATGTGGTGACAGGGCTTTTAGAAGTCACTCCCCGGCGGGTTCGCGGAAGTGAACGCCGAGACTGCCAGTAACATCTGTCGGTTCCACATTGAACTCGACAACCGGTACCCCGTTTGACGCCACTTCAGGGGCAAAAAGGCACGCCTGGACGATATTAGAGGATAAACTTCCACAAAGCATAGATCACATTCATCTAGTTTTTGTTGTGCTTTATAAAAAGCTATATCATCTAGGCTCTCTCCGAACCAAACTATATCGGGTCAAAGAAGTCCACCACAATTGTAAATGATGCACAGTGGAAGTTTTTTTATCTGGAAAACGTGTATCCTCGGCTTATAGATCAGGGGCACATTTACCCACCAGAGCTTCATTCATGGGACTTACGCGATTAACCAGTATGTCGAGATATCAAGTGCACCTCGTTTTGAAAAAAGTTCCATGGAGCTTGAGAACATTTGTAAAACCAGCAGGAAAATGAAACTCATCAATATTTCGTGTAATAACTTTAACATCAAGGTTTTCAGGTTTTAGTCTCTCTCACGATCTGTTGTAGCTGTTTGAGCGGGGTTTGGATGTCTGGAAGCCCTGACCTCGCCGAATTTCGAGGCGCCGGAGGACTTTTATTACTAATATAAAGTAATGTAATAAATGTACTTGGTATTATTTAATGACTAGTTATCGATGCAGTCACTACAAGTAATAGAAAAAATGTGAGACACAAGATTTGACAACTCTGGATGCATTTGAAAGAAACCATTGCTTAAAAGTGTTCAACAGCAGCAGTGTCAAAACTAATTTTAATAAGGTTGCTTTTTAATGGTCCACGGTATAGTGAAATTTGAAGAGAAAGAAAAAGAGTACATGAATCACTAAGAATCATGCTGGGAAAAACCTACCAGTTGACCCAATATTGTGTAAATCAAGCTTAAAAGATAAGAATGTGCCTAATTTTGATGACGATGCAAAATCTTTTGACAATATTTCAAATAAACTAAATAAGTGAATAAACTCCAAGCAAAAACTGCAAAATACATTACTTATCGAAAGATTTTTCATAAAAAATGTTTTTGATTTGATGTCATTAATCACTTGCGCCGATACGATTTATAAAGATTATTTGCCATATAAGGATATGCATGTCTCGTGCTTAAGAAGAACATTTGACGCCACAAAAAATGTCTGGTTTAAGTTTTTTCGATAATTTAAATAGTATCGTTTTCCGATGTAAATTTAGCTTCGGACAGCCCCAACACAGATGCGTGTCGGCACACCACTCTTGGCGTTCATGCCAGCTTAAGTTAGTACTTAGATGTATTTAGCCTATCAATCTTTTCCCGGAAAGCACTGAAGTTGGAACTGGTCATATGAAACTAGATTAATCGCAGAGTAAATGATCATATTATTTTTACTTTCTTTTCTAAACGTATAAATAAAAAACCTGTTGGCTAATTTTAAGTTCTTAAGTGAAAGTAAGAAACTCTGTTATTACCATTCTCTAAATAGGTGGCACATCACCAATCATTGTTGTAATTACATTGCCGATAATACGAAATCTCGCAAATGACAAGTTAGTTTTAAAACTTTCTGAATAGCGAATTTTAACTTTTATTTAGTTTATTGCTTTTAAATATTAATGTGTTTAAAATGCAAAGAGCAGTGTGCTAAGCATATTTGATCTGAGTTACATTTAATTCTGCAAATTAACATGTCGTAACTATCATGCGCGTCTATGTATATATTTAAACAACCAAACCTAGACACGGAACAAAATAATTAGATCAGAGACAGCAATTTAAGCTGGATTTCGTTAATTTACATATTGATGACGTCATGTTAAAAATGGTGTTCGAAAATCATTGTAAAAAAATCAAAGCACAAGCATCTAAGAGTTAAAAAAAAAATTTGATTCATTAAGAACAAAACCAGAGAATATTGAAAGAGATGTTACCCTAATTAAAAGGTTTGCTAAAAGTTAGAAACAAAACCTATCATCCTTGGCCAGGTTTTCTTCTGTCGTTGTTCACGAAAAAAAAACCCTGACTTATACAACACTATCCATTAAAATACGAAATTTAAATTAAACACACATGGATAGTTTGAAAGTAACTCAATTCTAAAAGAGCTGTTGGAATCCCTTGTTTTGTATAGTTTTGATTTCCATGCAAATGCAGAAGAGCTGGGAAGATTTTTAGAAATCTAGGTAAATTACTGTTTAGTTAGGAAAAGTTTATCAGTCTTCGAGTACTTTTTATAAAAAACTGATGTTCTGCCTCTATTTGATTTGTTTATTGTTTTGCTTAAGAAATATCGATAGCTATTTATAGTTATCATGTGATGATCAATGTGACTAATGTGAAATTTACAAAATTGTTATTGCATTGATATCTTACAAAAAAAGAAATAAAAAAATACTTTCTTTTTGTTTTGATTGTTCCCCGTTGTCATAAATGCACTGCAGATAAAATACCACTTATAAAAACTACAGCTTAAGGTTCCTCTGGAGTAGTATGTACTTATTGTTTATACTTTAAAATTTAATGTGCAAATCAAATCAATACTACGAATCCATTTGTGCAAATTCTAATAAAATACTGCTGTGTTATGTTTGTTTTGATATTTTAAAGTTCAATAAAAAGGAAAAATAAATGTATTCTGTGGAATAGTAAAAATTATGATTATTTAGGGGTGTTTGAGTATCATTTTTTTTTAAATTATCTATATAATTCAGTTTGAATCTACAATAAAATAGCAATAAAAATTAATGTATTAGTAACCAATAAAAAATGGAAAACAATGGGTTATGTCAAAAAGAATAGGAAAAGAAATATTCAAGATAAATGGTTGAAAATATTAAGGCAAGACTTGTGCGTTCTATTTTCTCCTTAATTTTGTTGTTCTTCATGAAAACTCTACTTCAACTAGCGGTTTGAAATTTGGTAAAGAAAAAATGGTTTATTGCTAAGTGAAGTGATGTTAGAAATATGTTTTATACATCTGAAACTGGAAGTAACGATAACGTATTGCGTACTGTACATGGAGATAATATCTTACATAATGACATTTTTTTGCGATATCGTGATAACATTGAACGATTAGATTATAATCTCGCAAAGATCAAACTATATTAAAAACCAAAAACATGGATCTTGAAAAAATGTCTATTTTTAAATGTTTTATACCGATTCATTACGAAACGTAGTTGACAAATACTACATGTATTTGATTCATTTGAGTCAAACCATTTTAAAATGATCATGATTAGTGTAACTTCTCTTTCATTAAGTTGATTAATTTATCACCAAGCATTTAAATAAATAAATCCTCTAAAAATGCAACGTCATTTGAATTTTTATAGCATTTAAATAAACAATATTGACTGGCGTTCTATAATATTTTTTTTCAAATCTCATTCCATTGTAATGTTTCCGTAAAGAACTGAAAAGCTAATGACAAAACTTATTTCATCATTTTGATTTACAACACGTTAAGAGCTAATGACAAAACTTCTATAGATACAATTGATGTCAAAATGCGTTTTTGTGTTCTACTGAAATATGTTTGATTTGACTTAAAAGAACTTTATAATTCAGCAAATGTGTAATTGTTAGATTAATGGAATTCACCGAGTTTCGAAATAATAAAGAATTGTATACAGACTTATTCATAAATACGCATTTTCCTACGTTTAACGTTGGGTGGCAAAGTACTTTAAATCGTTAATGAAAACATTTTAATGAAGAAAAAATCAATAACCAGTCCACCAGGACATCGCGAACAAGTGCTTTTAAAATGCCTTAAAAATGTTTCATATTTGAAAAAGGTTTTTAGGACATTTTCAAATACATGAAAAGTTAAAAAGCAAGTTACAAAATGATATCGTTAAGTTTAAAGGCTGCGTTTTTCTTCTCTACCACTAATCTTATGGTCATGTGTCAAGAGAACAATAATGCGGACACAGAAGCTTTCCTGTTAGACACGCTGTTTACAAACTACACCAGATACAGGAAACCTGTTAAGGTGTTTTCGAAAACGGTGCCAGTTGGAGTTAATCTATTTATTTTATCTCTCAAAGATCTGGATATGAAATCGCAAATATTACACATCGCATCTTGGCTAGAAGTCATATGGACTGACGAGCATCTTTCATGGAATTCTAGTGAATTCTCTAACATCCAGTATCTCCGATTACCTGCGGACAAAGTCTGGGTCCCGGCCGTTTGTAACCTGCAAGAAATCTCTGGCAAAAAATGTTTGACCTACGGCTCAGTTAAAAACACTGGCAGTGAGGTTGGTGTTGAATGCTCTGGTCTTGTGACCTTGGCAGAAACGATTGAAAGCATTGTTAGCTGTTCATTTAATGTTCAGAAGTTTACCTTTGATACTCAGACATGTTTTTTTCTCCCCGAATCATTATTTACAGGATACAAATCTCCTTTATAACCAGTCCAGTTTTCAATCAGGATACTACATACCAAACGAGGAATGGGATTTAGTTTCAACAATTGTGGAAGGAGACACTGAATACAATATTTATTTAGTCATTACGTTTCGAAGAAGGCCTTTATTTCCAACTTTGTCACTAATTCTCCCAATTATTTGCTTGTCAATCATGAACACTTTTTGCTTTCTGTTGCCAATTGAATCTGGAGAGAAAATGGGAATGTCTATGGCTATATTTTTAACATTCGCCGTGTTCGGATGCATGATTAGTGACTCAATGCCAAAGAACTCGGAACACATCTCCTGGTTTAGCGTGTACGTCACAATACAGATTATTCTTAGTGGTTTCAGTGTTATCATGGAAACAGTTGTTTTACACATGCATTACAAGGATGTCGTTTTATCACGAGCAATAGATTTAGAAGATGACGTTGCTTTTAGCAATGGTGCTTTATGTGAATTGTTTAAAATTCTTGATTGTTTAATTAAGAGAGACAATCAAAACAAAAAACAAGAAAACAAGATGAGTAGAGCGGAAAGATTTGACAAAGGAATGATGATCTTCAGTATTTGCACAAACATAGTTTCATTCTGTACATGTGCAATATTTGTTCTGCGTTAAATTAAAATTTTAGTTTTCGTTTTCGGTGATTTAGGATAGGAATTTGAAAAATCAATTCATATTGTTAAAAATCTTCGTGGAATTGAGCTTTCCCAAAATATTATTAATATACTTGTACATTTGGAAAACATTATACTTTTTAAGTAATAAGTTTTTCTGTTTCGCTAAACCTGTCTTATAGAACAATATTTTATTGATATTTCATAGCGTGATGTAAGTAGGTGTTAATATATGAAACTTGAAATGCATGTTTTAAAAATGTATACGATATAAAATAAATGCTAGGTTAAAATAATGATTTATACTTTCTTTGTAATGCGACTGTAAAGTGTAGAGTGAAAGATAATTCATCTGGATGTGGTGCCAGAGCTTTGGAAGCCACTTCCCGGCGGGTCCCCGGAAGTGAAAGCCGAGACTGTCAGTGACATCTGTCGGTTCCACATTGAACTCGGCAACTGGTACCCGGGCGTGAGGCCACTTCAGGCGCAAAAAAAAAAACAAAAAAAAAAAAAACAAAAAAAAAAAACACGCCGGGTAGACAACAGAGGATGTCCCTACCACCAAGCAAAGATCACAGGCAGCTAGATTTTGCTGTGCCTCATCCAGGCATTGAAGTTTGAACTGGCCAAATGCACCTAGATTAATCGCAGTGTAGATAATCAAACTATAGTTACTTTTTTCTGTTAATGTATAAATATAAAACGTGATGGCTAATTTTCAGTTCTAAAATGAAAGTAAGAAACTCCGTAATTACCATTCTATAAATAGGTGGCGCATTATTAAGCATTGTTGTAATTACATGTGCCAATTATACGGAATCTCGCAATCTGCAAGTTAGTTTTTAAAAACGCTTTGGCACTTGTCTTGCAAACAGACTATACAGGGCAAAATATAGCCGAAAAACATTCCACTGACTGAATAAGTTGTTGTAATGATCGTTCTTGAAAATTTTTTCTCCCTTTATCATTAATCGAATCCTCTTACAAAATTATTTAACTATTCTTTTCGTGCAAAGATAACTTTTTTGGAGTACTTGAAATCCTTTTACAAGTAAATTTAAGGCACTTCGTCACATTTATAATTACCCAACTACCCTAATATTATTTCTTATTCTTAATATATTAAATGCCAAAAACCTCTTCAAGGTTGTCATGTAAGAACATGTAAGTAGTTTAATATTTCTGAATAACTCTAATGTCTTCTTTGATATTAATCCAACAATCCATTGGACAGTTTCTCTATATGGAAATCCCCTGTTTCACCCCATACATCAGAACAAATATTTTTTTTCTGAACTGCGCAGTATATATATATATATATATATATATATATATATATATATATATATATATATATATATATATCGGAAAAAGTTGGGATCTTTCGCTTTAAATGCTATACATATTTCAACCATGCACTTTAACAAAAGGACACTGAATAAAAGATTGCAATAAACCAATATAAGTGACTTTCTAGGGGTCCTTCACATGCATGACTGCATTATTATTGTCCTTCACATGCATGACTGCATTATAATTAAATTATGATTGATTATGGCATTGGACTTATTACTGTGCCTCCACAATTGCATAATTGAAGAATTCCAAAACAAATTTTATAAAACTTGAATCGTAATCAATATAATTGTCTTTTATTTAATCCCAAATCTTTGGCAAGAACACGTGGCGGATTTTTTATATGTATACATCTCTTGTTTCTAAAACTGCTCAATCTTTTTATTTTTCATTTTTAGTTTTCAATTCGTCTTTGGTGATTAAACACGCATACTAAGTTTAAATAAATCATTCACGGTTTCTACATAAATTGCACAAATCTTAATCAAAATAAGGTTACCCATAAAAGATGAGTTTGTTTGCACAAAATCAATGTACATATGAGTATATTTATTCATTTTTTTGTATTGTATTCTTACATTTGTAAACTTCAGATTGATTCCTACTCCTCTATATCTTTAGTGGCAATTCCAGTGTATAATGACGGTGACTAAATTGTCATAACCGAAATTGCATTATTCACAATTCAGATGGGACAAAGGTCTGAAATAATCAGGCCAAAACAAGCGCTAATTTTTGTGTGCTGTAAATTGCAGTTTTTAACTATGGGAGGCGCTGTAGCTCCCAGGTCGTAAATCACATCCACTGATTATATTACCTAGAGATAGTTAGTAAAACTATTCTTCAGCGTTTCAGTGACCAAATTCAAATTTTCAAACCCGGAACTCTTGTTTCCATACAATGTTTATTGGCTCCAATGTGCATAAATTGAATTCAATCTACCAATGCAATTCTTTGCAAGGACAGTATCTCTTTGAAAAGCCCCTTTAATACCCCCACACACAGGAAATAATTTATAAACTGCGCAAAATATTGATTATTAGTTAAGATCTTTCGTACCAACTGCAGACTTTTAAATTAATGCAAGATAAAAATATCTCAATGGAAACAATACCAATGAACCTAATGAAAATGGCATTATGGATACTTTACATGACTGCATTAACCAGGGGTAGCATTTAATGTTAAAATTAAAGGGGCTTGGACCTAATTTTTTGTCTCATCTATTTAATTTAATACTGGGTTTCAAGAACAAGTATTTTAGAATTCGGTTGTTCTCTATATTGATCAAACTTTATGGAACTATAGATGCATACAATTAAGCGTCCTTTTTGTTATCTTCCGTGTTTCTCTTCACCTTTCTCAATCTGCATTAAACTAAATTAAATTCAATTAAATTCTGCCTGAAATTAAATATTATAATAATATACATACTATCGGTGTGTGTTCCATACTTCTAACTTTTCTAATCTAATTCAATACCCACTGATGCGGATCAAAATTTTATATTAAACATGTATTCTTTCTGGTTGGTTTTTGTGTCATTACATTAATGTAATATTTTAATAATGTATATGCAGTGACTGAATTCACTTAAGAAAGAACATAAGGATTTTTTTTTAGATTTGTGTATACAGACTATGTACCTCATTCTGATTTTCAACAAAAAAAAATAAGTTTTGTTAGTTTATTTACTAGGAAATAAGGAATCATTCTTGAGTATTATGAGGTGATAATTTTGGTCGGGGCGTGGTGAAATCCAAAAAACCTTGAAGGGATTTATGACAGATTTAACCACGCTCCGACCGAAATTATCACCTAATGAAATTCAAAGAATGATTCCTTATTACTTATATTTATATTATTTCCAATTTCTACACTTTAAAACAATATAAATTAAAGCCACTATTTTTTATGTAGCACATGCTATGTATAACTATGCGTCGAAGCCAATACCTTTGTACGGGTATGCTTTAAGACACGCCCATTTTGTGTCGCTCATCTTTTATGAAATTAGGTTTTATGCTTCAAAATTGATAAAATTACAGACAAAGACAAAAACAGTAGTAAATATAACCGTTTATTTTCAACACATGAAAACCAAAATAAAAACATTGTATATGTGCATGAATATAATGTGCACGTTATATGAAACTGTTCACAATCGTTTGTAAATTTGTAGTCTTTTTTTATGATTAAATTCACAACAATGATGACATTTGTCCTTGCCTTCAGAGCTAAATGTCTATTGCCAAGTCAAGCCATGTGGAATTACTTTAAGAATCGTGTTTTAATAACTTTACTAATTCTGTTATGAGATCACTTGCTGGCATTCAAGTTCATTGGCTCAGTGATACTTCATTCTTTTAGATTAGTTTGCTATACATTTCATTTTGAATCTAATGAAAATGAATATTTTTTGGATTAAGGATAAAATTCCTGTTACTGTTAAATATTTTCATCTGTTTGAGTTCAAGGGCTTAACTGTTCATCACACAAATATGAATTCAATGTCTAAAGAATACGCTAATAGTACATGTATGTAATATATACTTAGTATTAAAAACCTGTAAACGTACTGCATAAAATATTTTGGCTGTGTATTCTATTTACCGTTTTTGGCTGAATGCGAATTCCGCTAAATCAAGTACATGCCATGCATATATGTATAAGATAAGTCACTCTCAGGAATACGCTAATTATAAAAATCCGCGCCAACTTGTTCAAAACCTTTTTCCGCCAAATATTGTACACGCCAAATATAAAAGGCTTACAGTATGAGATCAGAAAACAGAGGAAAAATATAAAATACAATGTGAAATTCTAAATCCGATACTTCAAAGCAAAATTTACGTTAACGAAATCTGAGCCAAAATTAAAAAAAAAAACGCTCTCTATGACAATGTTCCGATCTTAAATATTTTCGTCTGGGTGTGGTCCCAGGGCTTTTGGAAGCCACTCCCCGGCAGGTCCCCGGAAGTGAAAGCCAAGACTGTCAGTGACATCTGTCGGTTCCACATTAAACTCGGCAACTGGTACCCCGCGTGAGGCCACTTCAGGGGCAAATAAGCACGCCGGGTAGACAACAGACGATGTTCCTACCACCAAGCAAAGATCACATGCATCTAGCTTTCGCTGTGCTGCATTGAGCACTGAACGATCCAAATTCTCCCCAAACCAGACAACATGCGGTCGAAGCAACCCGCCACAATTGTCTTTGGTGCACCGTGGTAGATTCTCTTCCGGAATACGGGCATCCTCGGCTGATGGGTCCGGGGCACCTTTACCCGCCAAAGCATCACATATGGGGCTGTCCCGATTTACTCTAACATCATGACATCGAACGCACCTCGTCTTAAAAAGACTGCCATGAAGTTCCAAAACATTCTTTGAACCGGCGCGATAATGAAGTTCGTCGATGTTCTGTGTAATAACCGTAACATCACGGTTTTGAGGTTTTAGTCTCTTTTCACATTCTGCTATTGCTATATGAGCAGGGTTTGGGTGTTTTGAAGCCATGACCTCGCGGCGGTAATGGTAAAACTCCCACACAAGGGATGGGTTCCTGGCAAACGCCTCCGGAGTTGCCAAATCTTGCGCCGCAAATTTTCTCCATAGTCCTCCGGCGCCTCGAAATGTCGGCACACCACTTTCGGCGCTCACGCCAGCACCAGTCAGTACTACGATGTTTTTAGCCTTACCAAACTTTTCCCGGAAGGCACTGAAGTCTGAACTAGCCATAGTCTGAGAACAAAATAAACTTTGCGGAGATTTACAACTAAATGGATGTAGCCTCGTCCGTCTGCACGCGATATTTAAAACCTTGGGGAAGTTATTTGTAGATAATAAAGTCATTATCAAATCTCGCCAATCCGAGTTCTCCTTTCAGTTTTCATTGTGTGTTCTGTGGTAGCCCACTTACGTCAAAATAGTATTTATAAATAATGTGAAAAATGGTCACAATAGACATATTTCATGATGATGCACGTCTTTGATTGACATGGACAAAGTATATCATGTCTGTTCATGTAAATATTACAATTTAAAATCACTTAAACGAACGACCCGTTCAGCAGAGGTAACAGACAAATCTTTATATGGTTTTAGATCGAAAGCAGTCTAGCTATAACTTCCAGGAATGCCGCCGTATTACAATATTGTCACCACTTCTTCGTTTTTATTCTAGTAGACGTCTGGCATGTATTAGACCTGACGTGTTATTAAAAAAAACCCCGAAAATCTGTGTTGAAAATCACTCTTTAGTTAAAAATCAGAAGGTTCCTTATGTTAAAATGAACGGTTTATTACACGACTACAAAGAGTTGACAAAGTGTTTGTTGTTTTGATTGGGTTTCTTTTAATGGTTTCTTTTTTTCAATTGATTATTTTTTTAAAAAAATATGATTGACATGCACTGACAAAGTGAGTGGGAGTATATCGTCTCAAGACAGGGTCCGGAGTCCGCATAGCTATCTCCAAATGGAAGAGGGCGTGGTTTCCGACGATGCATGATGAGAGTACATCATTAGATATAATTAAAAATCATTAAATTTTACCAATTTAGAGAGAATTTGCAAATTATACACGTTTCAAATTTGTAAATAATTGTCTGTCATTTTAAATTGCACTTCATCTTTGACAATGCACTTTCACAGGGTAAAACTCGGTTTTCAACTCATAACTAAAATACATGATAAAGCTTTATACGTTCCGTGCTACTTTGTCACGAAGAAAACGAAATTGTGAGAGCAGCAAGGCTAATTTTATCATCAATTTCAAAAGACGTACGTTCTTTACAAAAAGGGTATCCGTAATCTCCTAAATTCAACAAGTCTTATATTATAAGGCCATCACCAACATGAAAAGTAAACTTCTCCGGTAGCTCATCAGGTTCCGATACAATGCTAAAAATTATGTGATGTCTACGGGGATTTGTATTGCAATAAGCCCCGATGATAACTTTGAAAAATTGCGCGAGATATTCCGAGTGACTTCCGAGCGGAGAAAAGAGGTAAATATTTCCCATTATAAATCTCCGTAAGAAATCTATTTCGATCTAAATTCTTTTTTTCGAGTGAAAAATGATAATGTGTTAACGAAGATATCTTGGAAATTTTCCTTTTCACCTATTTTAATTGCACTTCTTTCACTTGTATGTATATTTTTTTATTAAAAATCGACCAGATGTGCTGCATAAATATCTTTGGATAGACTTTAAATGACTGTAATCAAAATAAGGCAGTTTGGTGATTCCATAATTGATCATGATTTATCCTTGTGGGTGCGTTAAAAATATTACGTATATAATGAAAAACATACTAGTAAAACAAATCAAAAAAACAATCAGACAGAAAGGGGCATAAGTTGTTATAATAATCAAAATGTCAGCTATGCCCTTATTAATTTTATGTAATAACATTTATTTTTATCTCTATTTGGGTCATGTCAGGTTATTAGTGATACTATTTTCTTCAGGCGGTGTAAAGTGAATCCGCTACAAAATGTTTCGGACCATTCACTTTCAAAAGCAAATAATAATATATTTCGATTAAATTGAATTTTTTTAATGAGACAATGTATGTATACACATTTTTAATTTTATTTATAAAACAGTGCCTAAACGTCGATTGTTTTGGGTGCATTTCCCCCTACAAAAACTTGAAATTTCAACATTTTATCAAAGGGCGCGAAAAGTCTGGACACCGGTTTCTACGGGATAACACTAATATCATCTCATTAAATTGGTACACAGTGGTGCAATATTTTACTATATTAAAGAAATATTACACGTGTCATGTAATCAAACTGAATTTCAAATATCTACTGGAACGGTTTGTAGCATGATTGTTTTTATTATATTCTTATTACATCATTTAAAGTAAAATATTACGATAATTTAGATGTTATCGTGACGTGATTATGTTGCACCACGTGAAAACACAGGGGGGAAAAATGAGTTTGATCGACTGAACATCCAAATTAAAATCAAATTTTCATGGAATATGTTGAAAGACATTATGATGATATGAGTATATCATTTTTTTTTTTTACAAGAAACCGGATAATTATTATTTGGCCGAATCATATAATGTAACATAAAAGATTATAAAAGGAATGAATTTTATGCACTGGTATTTATTTCATCTTACAGATTTTTATAGAACGAATGAACACGAGTTAGGATAAACAATGTCAGACCATAAAGAAACCAACCCATCCTCAACACCAGAACCATCTAAAGAAACAGCAGGGGTACCACCAGAATGTACACAGAATGCAAGAGACCCACCTCCTGTGAATATAATGGAAACATCAGCAGTGTGTGTAACCGATAAAGCGATTGATGGTATGAAGCTACATGATGACGTCAATGCCAGGAGTCCGAAATCTTCCCCTAAGAGACTGAATAAGCGGGCCAGTAAGCGGTACTGGACAGTCCATTTGTACAACTCTGAGGAGGCCACCTCTAAGCTGACCGGTCTCTCGGTGGCGAACTGTAATCCTACTTCAGAGCATGCAGCGGTCCCAGAGACCAAGGAAGTGGGGAAATCAGTGCCAGGAGGTACGCATTGTTATAACTTACATGTATATTGCTAGCTGGTTTTAGCTAGGATATGTAAGGTCAATTGGCAAGGTTATGGTTAAGGTTACGGTATTCTAGGGTGTTCTACGGGTGTGTTTTATTTTGAAAACTTAAAGATCTGGTTTGCTTAAGCCTCACCCACCGCATGTTTCTCTCTGAATTCATGTTAACCCATATACATTGTACATGTACTCTCTCTCTCTCTCTCTCTCTCTCTCTTACATGATACATTGTAATATTCTTTATTTATCTAATTCTTTTAATCATGTGTCTAAGCACAGAGAAAATTGTTATACCATGATTGTATATCAATCATATTACAGACTGAGAAACATGAAACATGTAAACATGATGAAGCTGTCAATAAGTGACACATATTTCTCTTATTTATCAGGGGAAATGCAGCTTGAAACACCACTTTCAGAGCCCACCCCAGAACTGGCCACAATAATTCAGATCCCAGAGAGAATGGCATGTAACTCATGTGTCATGGAATTCCAAACTCGGGAGGATCAGGTACTTGTACTGTGAAGAATGAACAATACGCACTGTAAATTCAGGATGATACTGGCATTATACAATATACTCTGCATTGTATTATTTGTAGTTTAGGTTGAAATATTTTTTAAAACTTGATATTGTTAAAATGAAAAAGTGTGACTGTTTATGTGTGTAAAAAAAGTGTGTTGTAAATGTATGATTTTATTGGCCAAATTGGCATTAGACATGTTAGACAAGTAAAGATTTTAGCTTCCTTGTGTCATGCATTTTGGATACAAATTTTTACTTCATACAAAAATATTGAAAAAAAAATAGGTGGCTGTATAGTAAGAGATTGTACATGTATTAATTTGGTAGCAAAATTTTATTTTCAATTTTAGAAAGACCATTTTAAATCAGACTGGCATCGCTACAATCTGCAGAGAAAACTCAAAGGAAAGACAACTCTGACTGAAGAAGAATTTGATGATGCATGTGGTGAGTTGACCAAGTACATGTAATAAAATCCTTATAAAAAGATTAAAAAGAATATTCATATTAATAGCACCGCCATCTATTCTATTTTATATAATATCTGAATAATGAAAAAAAGTAAAAAGGTGATAATGCTCTGTGTACAAATCTCCCTCGCAAAATGAATATAGATTATTTATCTCCCTTCAGTATATGCATTTAAAGAAAGATGTGCAGCATTTCTAGCTGCCTCTCCTATCAGTATATGTAAACCCATGACAATAGTGAACTGATCTCCCATGTACTTTGTTCCTTGCTTGTGAAATAAAAGTTGGGTCTAGGGGTCTGTATTCCTCCTCAGAAAATTCAAATTTCTTATATTTACATAGAAAAATTATGGAAAATATGCCTCTTACTCCCCTGGCAAACTCAAATAACCAACGGACCCCCATGTAAAAAATTTCTGGATCAGTGCATGATTATGATATTGTTTATTATGTCACAATTGACGATTATATTGTATATCCCTTCACACAGTCTTTTGATTTTTAACCATAACAGGAGGATCGGTGTCGAGTATATCAGGTTCGGACTCAGACTCGGAGACAGAGAATACCCCACCCCCACGACTGCCCCGCCCCCTGCAGCTTCAACAGCAGGACGACGCCCTCAGTAGCTGTGACAGTGAGGGAGAAATAGGTGGAGTCTCTGAAGGAGACACCAATGCAGCACTGGACGACTCCGCTAGGAAATATCCTAAAATTTTCTTCCGAAATTCGGAGGGACTGCTGGTCTCTGTCTATAGATGTGTTGTCTATCATAAAAAGGTACTAGCTGCAGGTCTGCGTGCCATAAATTGCATTATTTTTAACTCACCTGAGCTGAAAGCTCAAGTTAGTTATTCTGATCACCTGTTGTCCATCTATCAATCAGTCTGTCCCTCTGTAAACTTTTCACATTTTTGAGATATGGTACAAATCATCCTTATGGGAAGGGGATTCTAAATTGTTAAAATAAACGGCAAATCCCTTTTCATAAGGGATATAATTGCAAAACAGTGAAAATAGGGTGCATGTCTTAAAAAAGCTTCTTCTTAAGTACCACTGCACAAGAAATGCCAATATTTACACTAAGCTTGAGTTTATAGTGAAGATTCTAAGTTGTAAAAATCGTGACTGTCGGACATATACTGGGGCCCCAAGAGGGGTTCAAAGTGTAGTAAAGAAAAATATAGAAAAAATGTCTAAAAATCTTCTTCTTAAGAACTACAATGCTCCAGTTTGTGATATTACTTAGAAAGCATCCTAAGATAAGATAGATTCTAAATTGTTAAAATTGTGACCCCTGGATTAATACTGGGTCCTAAGAGGGGTTCAAACTTAAACATAAAAATATATAGGAAAAATGTTTAAAAATCTTTTTTCAAGAACTACAATGCTACAATTTGTGGGATTGCTATGCAAGCATTCTCAAATAATGTAGATTCTAAATCTTTATTTCTAGGTTAAGGCCCAGAATCAGACTGAATTAATCTCCTTGATCAGAAATATTCCACAGGAAATGAAGTGGGCTGTGTTAATGTGCGGAGGTGGCCATTTTGCGGGAGCTGTGTTTGATAAGTAAGCATGAATTACTGGTGCTATTTGTAGTGTAAATATCATAATATGTAGTACATATTGTACAGTACTTGCACACCATAGAAAAATGTTGTATTTTATTTCTCAACATATATCTGACTCAGACTTTTAAGAAATTTCTATATCTCAAGATATTCATATTAAATACATCCAAAGATATCTTGTTCTATATTGCAATATTACAAATTTAAGTTCTAGTGGGTAAAGTAAGAAACATTGATGTATGTAAATAAACGTTAAGTCTCTTAATTGTCCTTAAAAGCATTTTCAGTAGATATTCTAAAAAATTAAGTTTAAACCAAGTCAATGTTATGTGAAATTCATTGATAACAGTGTTGCCCTGCAATATACAGTTTTTGCTTCTATTAGGGAAAAACTCGTCCTCCACAAGACATTTCATCGCTATGTGGTCAGAGCCAAAAGAGGGACAGCACAGGGAACCAGGGACAGTCAGGGAAATGCTCCCAAGTCTGCAGGGGCCAGCATAAGGAGACACAATGAAGCAGCTCTGAAAGAGGTACCCAAAGGGGCTCAAATATTACATCCTTTATTCACCATATAGTGTCAACCTTAATTGATAGGTAGTTAATATTTTGTAAATCAAATTAGGTTGAAATTTGTATACTTTAAAAAATTGAGCTTAAAAAAAAAATTTATAAAAATAATTTATTTGCATGTAGTGTAAAATTACAGAGCCCTAAAATTATGACCTAGTTAGGATCAAGAATCTTTGCTTGGTATTTTTCAGGACATTAAAGCATTGCTAGAATCATGGAAATCTGACCTAGCCAGCTGTGATAAGATATTCATCAGAGCTCCTGGAGGCAACAAGAGATTATTTCTGCACGGGAAATCCCCTCCCTTTAACAAAGATGATGAGAGAGTTCGGATGGTTCCTTTCCCGACCCGCAGACCCACGTTAAATGAGGTCAGGAGGGTGTTCGAAATGCTGTCCTCCATCGAGTGTTATGGTAAGGATACAACTTGTCCCTCTCCTTTTGAATATATTTTGTGTATTAGCTGTTCACTTTTCTTTCATTACAGTAACCTCAAATTTACTAGCAATGTCTTATTCTATTCCAGACTACTTGTATTTATTTATTTTTAATCTAATTCATAGCAGGACATGATCTTCTGATTGATATTGAGGGTCATTTACAATGTATATATGTAACTAACAAAATTATGTAATTCAGAAGGAAGTGTTATAACTAACATGTGACAAAAAGGATCATAGATAGAAATAGATTTGAAAATTGTTTAGGGGATGAATCAGACATACAGGATTTCATACCTATTTCACCACCTGTGACCTTTAACCCCACTCTGGGTCACCTGGAGGTCATAGTTAAAGATCCTCTGAAGGGCAGACAAAGGAGGTTCTCGGGAGAGAGGTCAGTCAGAGAGGCGTCACCATTGGCAACAGAGAAAGCCAAGGAAAGGGTGTTAATACAGGCACAACAGATCAAGTTAATAGGTTAGTGACTGACACTAATGGAGGAGCTGATTGCACTGTTAACTGAATACTGTTCATTCATATTGATGTATAGGGGCCAGTTTTATTTTGTAGATTGGTCATAATAACATTATATTGAACAAAGATCATGACAGTTATGTTTAATACTTCTTCTGAGTTTTGACTTCTTGAGTAAGAAATGCCGATCAAATATATAAAAACTGAAACAAACGTGAACTCTAGTTATACCACAGTAGTTATAATTAACATGCAATTATTTATGTAAGCAGATTGTAAAAACATGAAGGAATGGATTATCTTTTCTCTAATTATAAATATTTAAGTGTTTACCTGCAAATGGCATTAATGTGAATGAATTGTTAACCTTTTAAAGTTCTACATGTGCATGCATATCTCTTGTGTTATTGTTAAGTTTGATTTACTTCTTTGGAATGTCAAAGGTTATGTGTCATGAAATGAATGACACAAGCTAAATATGAGGTGTACTTGGGTTATCATGATTATAAAAATTCTGTTTGGTAGAGGATGAAATTCAGGGAGAACACCACCTTTCCTCTTCGGGTGGATCCACCACCAGCAATGCAGATCTTGTGGAATCTATGGAAGCTCTCTCCACTTTGGAGCTACGGGAGTATGAGGCTACAAGAAAACCGAACAAAAAGAAACACAGGAAAAGGAGATTGTCCAAACACCAGCAGGAGCCAGACTCCAATCCACTAGGTTTGTTGATTGAATTCTGAAAATCGAAATTTTTATCATTTGAAAAAGGGCCCACCCCTGTGCATTTAGTATACCAATTATGAAGTCATTGACAAGGGGATAGAACATCTATTGAAAAAAATTGAGAAATAAATAAATATGTGAACAGCAATATGATAGAAGACGTGGTTAGATTGGCAGTTTTGTAAATGAATAAACATAATTTTTTTTGAACCGATGACAGCTACTTATTTCATCATAGGGGCATTGCTTGTACCAGAATTAATTGCTTTTATTCTTTATTGTATGCTTTCAGAAGAAGAAAAATACCATTTAAAGAATTCCCTGTTCACCGCATGCAAGACTGGAGATGTTGATACACTAAGGAATTTACTAGCTGTGTTGTCACAAAATGTTCCAACCCTGGAATCTCCAGAAAAGAAAGCAGACTCCATAGTTTTGGAGAACCAGGACATTTATCTTCAAAATCAGAATAACATAGACAACACATGTAATAAACATAGTGAAGAACGTGACAAAATTCCACAAGATGTCAATTTTAAGAGCAAAGAGGAAATATTATCTGATGAACTTTCTTCGATATCCTCAACAGTGCCAAATACTGAGATACTGCCAAGTGATAATCTAGTTCAAAAAGATGCTTTGCAGAAGTCTCAAGGAAAAACATCTAGTCGACCCGGATCATTTAAGTCAGACGAACTCTTGTCTCCAGTTGATACCAACGACATGCTCAATGAGCCCATAGGTGACAACAAGTACAGTCTGTTACACATTGCAGCTAAAGAGGGACACAGGAAAGTCATTCGGTTACTTATGGAATGTGGTGCAAATCCAGCAACAAGGTACTTGATGATTATTATTAAAATGGAATTTTACTTTTACATATTTATGTCCCATGCAATGACATTGTGAGGGGTTTATTGTTTTGACACATCCCTGAATCGATTAGTCCTGTCATTCTTGCAATGGGCAACTTCCCTTAAACTGCTGCATGGAAGTCTGTGAAACTTTGTATTGTGAAATTCCTAATTAAACCCAAGGAATTCCTAATAGTATAAAATCGTGAAAACACATCTCGCGAATTTTAAAAATCTCGCTTTTTTTTTTTTTTTGGACAGATGTAAATTATTTTGAATCATGAAAAAAACATTTCACGATCACGATTATATATTCTTGTGATTTGATGCAAAATCATTGAATTGCAGAATTAAGTACTCGCATAAAAAAAAGAATCTACAGTATGTATGATGGACTTTTTACCAGGACATTCCAATTCCATTATTTTTCCATTATTTTTCTGGACCTTTAGGCCCTTTTGAAGGTAGAATTGTTAAGTGCAATTTTTACTAAACTGCTGCTCAAAATTTTTCAAAACTGTGTAGGCATTAAGGTTACAATGTGTAGATGTTGATTACCATGAAATTCCGATTCCTTAATTTTTTTTGGAGATTTGGCCCTTTAGAGTCTCATACTATTTTTTTTTAAAAGTTTAATTTACTAGTTGTGTAGTGATAAATGTTGCTTAAAATATAAAATCCAGGTTAAATGAAAAATTCTTTTTTCTATTTTTTTAAAAAGTTTAATTTACTAGTTGTGTAGTGATAAATGTTGCTTAAAATATAAAATCCAGGTTAAATGAAAAATTCATACATGGTGTAGAACATGTAGATTAAAATGTTTTGCAAAGCTTTGTATATTTTCTTTTACATGTTCTACATGAAAAATAATGATAACGAACTGTCAACCATTTAAAAAATCCATATGGTGAAATACAAATTCAAAGCATAGCAACACAGACCTCTAAAAAAATAGCAGTTTGATCAGATGCCTATATAAGAGGAGTTGGCATCTCCTTCGACCGGTCACACCTGCGGGGTGCTCATTCTCAAGATCATGAAAAACGGAAGAAATTGTAGCCTTAATGAAACATTGTACTTGCTTACAAGGTCATTGTAACGACCATAGAACTTGCATAAAGATGATTTTTATAAAGGTTTTTGATATTTATAAGTGCATTATCAATCATTTAACTGTACAGCAAACAAACAATGTTTGTTTTGATAAAAAACTTGTGTATATTCATAAGACTGAGCATTTTTTGCTTTCATGACTCGGGTGCATAAATAATGGTTTTACAAGTACGAAAAACATCAGTCAGCATGTCTTAATGAAACATTTTCTGACAACTTTAACTTTCGTTTTCATGACTCTTTTTGACTTTATGATTGGCAGAGATAAGTTTGGCCAGACTCCATACAACTTTGCCAAGGATAAAGAATCCAGAAATGAGTTCAGAAAATTCATGGGACAATATCCTGACCGATATGATTACAAAACAGCTCAGGTTGGTGGGAGAATTTCACACACTTAAAAAACCTCCTTTTGTTCATGTGACAGAAGACAAAAGTCTGTAAATGTTAAAAACCAAAAGTTCAAGCAAAAGTCAAATATTTTGTGTTCATCCTGTTGACATACATGTATATGTATTGATGATAAAGTGTACATGCAGTACAAAATTCATGCAAATGTTAAATATTGATTAAAAATAATTTAGACCGTTTCTCTTATATGGCTAAAATTTCTGTGTACATGCAATGTATATGTATACAGTAATACTCATTTAGTACGAACACGGATATTGCGAATTCATGGATATAGCGAAGTCATCTTGGATTCCCAGCTATGTAAATTTGATGAATTTCTTATACGGTTATAAAGAATTACGGATATAACGAAGTAATTTCTTAGGTCCCAGTGACTTCGTTATAACTGAGTTTTGCTGTATTTGAAACAATATGATTGAAGCATATTAGGATTAATAATTTTGATCAATCATGTTTTAATTCAAATACATTGTATATTTTTGTCAGATCCCTAGCGCACTGACAAATGATATGGAACTAGAAAGAAAACAGAAGGCAGCAGAAAAGAAAAAACAACAGAAAAAAGCCAAACAGGAAAGGTTAAAAGTAAGTTAAAGAAGGGAAAGGAAGAATTATAGAAAATGAGTGCATTTCACTTTGAATAGTAGAGGTTTAATGTAACTAGTTGTCCTATTTTAATTTTATTTGTTTTAACCTGATTTTGACAAAGCACAACCATGCTGGGCTTTTAATCATACATTTTATTCCCAAAGAAAATTCACAAAGAAATTTTTTTTGTTTCTAAAATAATTTTTTAGGACAATAAAGGTTTTTTTTAATAGTTTTCAATTTTCATTGATTAACAAAATTTTGATGGCACATAAATACTAGTATGTTAAAACCACTTCATAATTATTCAAGAAAACATGTTTATGAATTTTAAAGGAGAGAAGAGAAGAAGATGCTGTAAAAGAAGCTGAAGAAAAAGAGAAGAAAAGATTTCTTGCTCTGTCTGACAGGGAAAAGGTCAGAAGATGTTTTGATAAATAGCTCTGTGGAGAGAGAGAGAGAGAGAGAGAGAGAGAGAGAGAGAAAGAGAGAGAGAGTATGAAATTTTTAATGTAAGTTGTTATCATCAAAAGTGAAGAGAATAAAGTTTTGGCTGCCATTCAATTCATTAGACATTGATGTACATGGGGGGAAACATTAAAAGTTAGATTTGTTCTAAATACCACATTTATTCTAGCGATAAAATCTTGTGTATTCGTGTCCCTTTTATCCCTATTCTGAGCAGATCAAAGCTAATGATGGGCAGGACGTTACAACTCAATTCAAAAGCATTCAGCTTTGAAAATGATATTTAAAGGTATTGATTATAGAAGTTAAATAGGTACCAAGAAGTGTATGTCACAACATGTTTTGGCTATTGCCTAAAAGTCTCATGATGGCCTTGATAGTTAAAGCGTATGTAACTTAGAATGTTTAATATTATTGCAAAAATTGTCTTGGATGACTTACTGATAAAACAAAATCACCAGTTATCTTTATTGGTTATAATATAACCAAGTCATGTTAAAATCTAGAACCATGCATACCCCCAGTAGGACAACAGAGAGATTAACATCTTTCTGTTGCACAATTTTTTTTTATTCTTTAGTTGAACCTTACTGCCAGTGCCTTTAATCAGTAAAGCAACTTTGACGAAATTCTACTATTGATCTTTTTCAGAGGGCATTAGCGGCAGAAAAAAGATTGTTAAAAAACTTAGAGGAGACTGGACAGAATACACCAGTAATGAGGTAACATTGATTTCAATAAAAAAGCAAAACAGTAAAACATGGTTACAGTAAACTCGCTTATAAAGACTCACCAATGGAAAACTGAAGACAGTTTCATTTCTCATTCCCTTGAGCCTAAACAAAAAATGTATGTTATAATCTTTTTTGCAAAAGGGGGCTAATTATAAATCTAACATTTTTTGCCTTTAAATGGATTTAATTTAAAAGAAACAATGCCTCATTTGAAAGGGAGGTTCTGGCCCCGGGGCCATCAAACTTAGACGACCTCACTCTTGACTTTTGATCTCAGTCTCACTTTTCCACTATATGTTCCTTTTGTAAAAGTGAGACTTACATTTAGATCAAAAGTAAGCTCGTCTAAGTTTTATGGCCCCAGGGCCTGTTCTTGATAGGCCCTGGCATGGTAAAGAGCCCCCATTGCTACATGGCCCTTAAGGGCCAAAGTGTAGGTCTAGATTTCAAAGTGTTTGCTGGGTATTTATGATGTTTTATCATGAGAATCTGAAGGGTTTTTAAAGAAATGAATCATTAAAGATGAAGATTACACCTCTTGGCTATTTTTGGCAGTTACATGTTGAGTAACCATAGCGTATCCAGACCAAATATGTCATTTGAATTTTTCAAATCATGTCCTGGTTTTAAACAAACGGTTTATTTAATTGGTTTTAATTATAGAACACATCTGAACGTCCAGTAAAATTCATCTGCAGTGTACTACTTGGTAGATTTTTGTTGACAAAGGACTATGTGCGGTTTTATGCATTTTTTGCCCCCAAAATAAAAGTTTTAGAAAGAGCTTTAAAATTAAAGTGAAAGATAGTTAAAATCATATTGGAAGTAAAGGTGTAAAAGGTTATCACCACAGTGACGTCATAATGTAGGAATGACGTCATGAAGATTGCATTATTTTGATAAATTGGTGTTTTGTAGGAAAATATGGGTGTTTTTCGATGGTTTTTCGACTGGGAAACATCGAGCGCAGGCTTGCTCAAGTACCATTTTTAAGTATAACGTGTATAACTATCTGAAGAAAAACATATGTAAAAATCGCACTTGAGCAGACCTGTGCTCTAGACTTCCGAATGCAAAATATAGTGCAAAAATGAGAATATTTTCATTTGTTTGCAAATTTGCGAGAATTAGGTCATTTAGGTGACGTCATAGATAAACAGCGAATGAGCAATGATGACTAAAATCAGTATTTTAGTTATAGGCATCCTCTATACAATGATTTGTGGAGATTTTATTTTTATACGATACTATTTAAAAATTGGCTGAAATCGGGGGCAGATATTTGACCATACCGCACATAGTCCATTAGGAAATAGATATTATGAAGATATAATGAAGCCACTGTAATGGACACTAATGCTATATCTCATTTTATTGAAATAAAGCGACAAAAGAACCTCAAAAATATCTCATAAAAATGCACTCAATGTTTTTTTTATTTTATTTTAGTACTACATCAAAGGAACCTATTTTTAAAAACAGTCATAAAAATGCACTTTTTATCATCTCATTCTTTTTTATAAAGAGTAAAGAATCATGCCAAGTACAGATGTATGAATTCACGAAAATCAAAAACAAAATTACACATTTTACAATTTTAAATTCACTCATTTCAACACATTTCTGTGGTCAGCACTCGTCATCCTCCTTTACAAGAACAGTAACTATGTATGTAGAATGAGTCGAATTCCAATGGAGGGTATGATCTAAATGTTTCGTCCACAACTAGAATATTGAGCAATGCAGATTCTTCTCGACAAGTGCTGCAGTTTCCCCGGGATCTAAAAATAGAAATATTCAATCAGTATTGAAAAAAAAATCTTAAAAATTTGAAAACAGCTATTGTGAAATCTCAAAACCAACAAAAGTCATCTCACTGTATAAATGTTTGAAACTCAAATTGTTTTTTAATTGAACGACAGGTTTAAAAGATTCTGATTAATAGACATAGAATAAATAATGACATAGTGTCTATAATGTATTGAAGAACTAGATGATATTCCGCGCAAGCGGGGGATTTGAGACTTCATACATTACAATGGTACAATGCTCGATATGCAGAACCATCTTTTTTGTTTCTTTTTGTATATACTGTGACCAAATTTTTCCTTAGTTGCTTTCTTAACGTATTCTTTAAAGTTGAAATTAAAAACAGCAGGGCTGGATATTTAGAAGTGCGGGCAGGGATGAAAATTCTAAACTGATCAACATGATACATGTATATACATGTACCTGGCCTTAATTCTTTTTATTGCTTTTGACTGGAGAAATAGCAAACTTTAAAATTTAATATTGAACCAGTGAGTGGGTATTTTGATTTATTGCGTCGAATCTCTAAATTTTGTTCTTAAGGTCTAATACCTCAGACTATTATTTTTGTCACTGCTCAAATAAGAATTTCAGATAAAAGATTGTTTTGAAGAAAGAAAAAAACCAAAACATTTTGGCCCCTTTCAAATTCCCTGTTTTATGCATATATCTATAGACGTAAAACACGATATGATCAATGTTTACAAATTAATGAATGATGTTTACTACCAATCTGTTGTATTAAAAACAGTACGTTTAAGAAGAAAAAAAAACCCGCTAGTGTTACTATGCATATTTATTTGCATATTTTAGATCAGAGTTGTCAGATATAAGGTATTTGCTAAATGGTTAACTCGCCCTTCACTTTCTGCCGTGGCGTTAATTAGTCTTACTGCGTTCCTCGGCACCCGTACTGGAAAGTTCTTTCCATGAAAACTTAAATCGTATCAAATTAATCCATTTTATTTATTAAAGTTTTATTTTATTAACAATAGATTGCCGATCAAAGTTATCAGCCTGACGTCATGCATGACGATGTCCTATCAACCCGCGTCCTCGATAACCTCGTTCTGGAAATTTCTATGTGATTTTCTCACCAGATGTCGTGCTTCGCAAGCGTCTATCCATCAAAACTAAAATTGCGCATTCAAGATCTTAATTTTAATGTATACCCTAAATAAGTCCCCAGTAAAAATATTCACTCTTTACGTGATCATTCAATAATATTTCACTGCAAGCATATATTTTGATGCAAACTCCAACTGACTTGGATCCTCAATATTGATAGATGTTATATACTCAACCAAAAATCATCGGTATACAAGTATCATAAAATTTACTAATGATGTTTAAGATATATTTCCTGTGGATTTTGTGGTGAGATTTAATATTTCATAACTTGCTCCTATCTTCTATCCCGAAGACATGGGAATGTGGTAAAAGAGCTCATGCAAACAAATACATATAATGAAAAATAAAGAGAAAACAAAACTATCTGACTTTGCATTAATATTTTTTTTAAAATTACAAATAAACCATCCCCGTTTTGTTTATTAATACCTACCTCGTTGGTATATCCAACGAAAAATTATGAACAATTTTATGTTAAAATTCCATATCATTAAGACTGTTAAGACTGTTGAACATGTCCAAGTTTTTTAGCATGCTCTAGAACAAGTCATATAAATGTATCACGTATGACCAAGAATGCTTAAAAACAAGAACTATAAAATAGTCATTTTGTTTTATTACATGTGCTAGAACATGCTTTTAGTTGATGTCTTACATGAATCATTGCCTGTGAATCTCTCCACATTACATTTTAATTTAAAAGGTTTAATGTAAATCGGTGTAAGAAAAAAAAATATTGAATGGTGACTGAAAATATATACTATGAATTGAATTTTTTATTTCAAATTGCTTGCAATTTTTTTCAAACTGGAAATGAATTTTTCAGAATATAATGAATAGTGCAATGCGTTATTGTACGAACAAAAATATAGCTACTGTGAATTGCAGTATGATTAGTCTTCATTTA